>NW_027195477.1:0-12500 GCF_038502225.1 Cherax quadricarinatus
TGCTAAAATTTCTAAATAAATAAATAAATAAAAAAAGTACCAACCACTCCAACACTATATCCCCCCCTGCTTTTAACATTTCTGTCATGATCCCATCAGTTCCAGCTGTTTTACCCCCTTTCATTCTACGTAATGCCTCACGTACCTCCACCACACTTACATTCTGCTCTTCTTCACTCCTAAAAGATGGTATACCTCCCTGGCCAGTGCATGAAATTACTACCTCCCTTTCTTCCTCAACATTTAAAAGTTCCTCAAAATATTCTCGCCATCTACCTAATACCTCCCTCTCCCCATCTACTAACTCCCCTACTCTGTTTTAACTGACAAATCCATACTTTCCCTAGGCTTTCTTAACTTGTTTAACTCACTCCAAAATTTTTTCTTATTTTCATTAAAATTTCTTGACAGTGCCTCTCCCACTCTTTCATCTGCCTTCCTTTTGCACTCTCTCACCACTCTCTTCACCTTTCTTTTGCTCTCCATATACTCTGCTCTTCTTATAACACTTCTGCTTTGTAAAAACCTCTCGTAAGCTACCTTTTTCTCTTTTATCACACCCTTTACTTCATCATTCCACCAATCACTCCTCTTTCCTCCTGCCCCCACCCTCCTATAACCACAAACTTCTGCCCCACATTCTAATACTGCATTTTTAAAACTATTCCAACCCTCTTCAACCCCCCCCCTCTACTCATCTTTGCACTAGCCCACCTTTCTGCCAATAGTCGCTTATATCTCGCCCGAACTTCCTCCTCCCTTAGTTTATACACTTTCACCTCCCTCTTACTTGTTGTTGCCACCTTCCTCTTTTCCCATCTACCTCTTACTCTAACTGTAGCTACAACTAAATAATGATCCGATATATCAGTTGCCCCTCTATAAACATGTACATCCTGGAGCCTACCCATCAACCTTTAATCCACCAATACATAATCTAACAAACTACTTTCATTACGTGCTACATCATACGTTGTATATTTATTTATCCTCTTTTTCATAAAATATGTATTACTTATTACCAAATTTCTTTCTACACATAGCTCAATTAAAGGCTCCCCATTTACATTTACCCCTGGCACCCCAAATTTACCTACTACTCCCTCCATAACATTTTTACCCACTTTAGCATTGAAATCCCCAACCACCATTACTCTCACACTTGATTCTAAACTCCCCACAGAGTCACTCAACATTTCCCAGAATCTCTCTCTCTCCTCTACACTTCTCTCTTCTCCAGGTGCATACACACTTACTATAACCCACTTTTCACATCCAATCTTTATTTTACTCCACATAATCCTTGAATTTATACATTTGTAGTCCCTCTTTTCCTGCCATAGCTTATCCTTCAACATTATTGCTACTCCTTCTTTAGCTCTAACTCTATTTGAAACCCCTGACCTAATTCCATTTATTCCTCTCCACTGAAACTCTCCCACCCCCTTCAGCTTTGTTTCACTTAAAGCCAGGACATCCAGTTTCTTCTCATTCATAACATCCACAATCATCTCTTTCTTATCATTTGCACAACATCCACGCATATTCAGACTTCCCACTTTGACAATTTTCTTCTTCTTATTCTTTTTAGTAATCTTTACAGGAAAAGGGGTTACTAGCCCATTGTTCCCGGCATTTTAGTTGACTTTTACAACACGCATGGCTTACGGAGGAAAGATTCTTGTTCCACTTCCCCATGGATATAAAAGGAAAAGTAATAAGACCAAGAACTATTAAGATAAAATCAAAGAAAACTCAGATGAGTGTGTATAAATAAATGTGTACATATATGTGTAGTGTGACCTAAGTGTAAGTAGAAGTAGCAAGACATGCCTGTAATCTTGCATATTTATGAGAGACAAAAGACACCAGCAATCCTACCATCATGTAAAACAATTACAGGCTTTCGTTTAAACTCACTTGGCAGGACGGTAGTACCTCCCTGGGTGGTTGTTGTCTACCAACCTACTACCTACAATATATATATATATGTATATATATATACAGTGGTCCCTCAATAATCGACCGGCCTGAAAGTCGACCATTTCGGAAATCAACTGGTTTTTTCGAAAAAATATTGACTCGGAAATCAACCGAAATTCGTTAATCGACCCGGCCTCGAGCCGCCTCAGCCTTTCCTTCCCAGCCAGTGTGCCATTGTTTACCAGTGAGCAGCGGTCCTCTCATGTGCTCCAGTGAAATATTTCATAATATTTCATTTATTTTAGTGCTTGCAAGTTATTTAAGTGCTAAATAAGCTACCATGGCTCCAAAGAAAGCTCCTAGTGCCAAACCTTTGGTACAGAAGGTGAGAAATACGATTGAATTTAAGAAAAACATCATTGAAATTAAGGAGATTTTTGAAATGTGGGGTAGGATGGAAAGATTTATGGAGAAACATCACCCAGAGAAGGATGTTGCAAGCCATATCGGCAACTTGTACAGTGACAGAGTCTTGGCCCATTTTAGGGAAGTTTTAAAGAGACGCCAGAAACAGAGCTCTCTGGACAGTTATTTTGCGAGACAGGACTCCAGTGACTCTCAAGCTGGTCCTAGTGGCATTAAGAAACAGAGGAGAGAAGCAACCCCAGAAAAGCAAATGGTACCTGAGGTGTTGCTGGAAGGGGATTCCCCTTCCAAACTATAAACAATCCACTCTGTCCTCCTCCTCCAGTCTCCCATACACTAAGAAGAATCTCCAATAAAGGTAAGTGTTATGCTGTTAATGTTTCATTCATCATTTCCCATTGTATTGTTTATGTACTACATGAATATTTCATGTAAAAAAATTTTTTGTTTTAATACTTCTGGGTGTCAGAAACGGATTAATTGAATTTACATTATTTCTTATGGGGAAAATTGATTCGTAAATCGACCATTTCGATAATCGACCGGCTTCCAGGAACGGATTAT
Organism: Cherax quadricarinatus; assembly: GCF_038502225.1. Taxonomy (NCBI): domain Eukaryota; kingdom Metazoa; phylum Arthropoda; class Malacostraca; order Decapoda; family Parastacidae; genus Cherax; species Cherax quadricarinatus. The sequence continues at coordinate 2,914 of NW_027195477.1, forward strand.
GGTCGATAATTGAGGGACCACTGTATATATATATATATATATATATATATATATATATATATATATATATATATATATATATATATATATATATATATATATATATATATATATATATATATAGAGTAGTAGGTTGGTAGACAGCAACCACCCAGGGAAGTACTACCGTCCTGCCAGATGACTGTGAAACAAAAACCTGTAACTGTTTTGCATGATGGTAGGATTGCTGGTTTTCTTTTTCTGTCTCATAAACACGCTAAGATAACAGGGATATCTTGCTACTCCTACTTACACTTTGGTCACACTTCACAGACACGCACATGCATATATATATATACATACATCTAGGTTTTCCTCCTTTTTCTAAATAGCTCTTGTTCTTTTTTTATTTCTTCTATTGTCCATGGGGAAGTGGAAAAGAATCTTTCCTCCGTAAGCCATGCGTGTCGTATGAGGCGACTAAAATGCCGGGAGCAATGGGCTAGTAACCCCTTCTCCTGTATACAATTACTAAAAAAGAGAAGAAGAAAAACTTTATAAAACTGGGTTGCTTAAATGTGCGTGGATGTAGTGCGGATGACAAGAAACAGATGATTGCTGATGTTATGAATGAAAAGAAGTTGGATGTCCTGGCCCTAAGCGAAACAAAGCTGAAGGGGGTAGGAGAGTTTCAGTGGGGGGAAATAAATGGGATTAAATCTGGAGTATCTGAGAGAGTTAGAGCAAAGGAAGGGGTAGCAGTAATGTTAAATGATCAGTTATGGAAGGAGAAAAGAGAATATGAATGTGTAAATTCAAGAATTATGTGGATTAAAGTAAAGGTTGGATGCGAGAAGTGGGTCATAATAAGCGTGTATGCACCTGGAGAAGAGAGGAATGCAGAGGAGAGAGAGAGATTTTGGGAGATGTTAAGTGAATGTATAGGAGCCTTTGAACCAAGTGAGAGAGTAATTGTGGTAGGGGACTTGAATGCTAAAGTAGGAGAAACTTTTAGAGAGGGTGTGGTAGGTAAGTTTGGGGTGCCAGGTGTAAATGATAATGGGAGCCCTTTGATTGAACTTTGTATAGAAAGGGGTTTAGTTATAGGTAATACATATTTTAAGAAAAAGAGGATAAATAAGTATACACGATATGATGTAAGGCGAAATGACAGTAGTTTGTTGGATTATGTATTGGTAGATAAAAGACTGTTGAGTAGACTTCAGGATGTACATGTTTATAGAGGGGCCACAGATATATCAGATCACTTTCTAGTTGTAGCTACACTGAGAGTAAAAGGTAGATGGGATACAAGGAGAATAGAAGCATCAGGGAAGAGAGAGGTGAAGGTTTATAAACTAAAAGAGGAGGCAGTTAGGGTAAGATATAAACAGCTATTGGAGGATAGATGGGCTAATGAGAGCATAGGCAATGGGGTCGAAGAGGTATGGGGTAGGTTTAAAAATGTAGTGTTAGAGTGTTCAGCAGAAGTTTGTGGTTACAGGAAAGTGGGTGCAGGAGGGAAGAGGAGCGATTGGTGGAATGATGATGTAAAGAGAGTAGTAAGGGAGAAAAAGTTAGCATATGAGAAGTTTTTACAAAGTAGAAGTGATGCAAGGAGGGAAGAGTATATGGAGAAAAAGAGAGAAGTTAAGAGAGTGGTGAAGCAATGTAAAAAGAGAGCAAATGAGAGAGTGGGTGAGATGTTATCAACAAATTTTGTTGAAAATAAGAAAAAGTTTTGGAGTGAGATTAACAAGTTAAGAAAGCCTAGAGAACAAATGGATTTGTCAGTTAAAAATAGGAGAGGAGAGTTATTAAATGGAGAGTTAGAGGTATTGGGAAGATGGAGGGAATATTTTGAGGAATTGTTAAATGTTGATGAAGATAGGGAAGCTGTGATTTCGTGTATAGGGCAAGGAGGAATAACATCTTGTAGGAGTGAGGAAGAGCCAGTTGTGAGTGTGGGGGAAGTTCGTGAGGCAGTAGGTAAAATGAAAGGGGGCAAGGCAGCCGGGATTGATGGGATAAAGATAGAAATGTTAAAAGCAGGTGGGGATATAGTTTTGGAGTGGTTGGTGCAATTATTTAATAAATGTATGGAAGAGGGTAAGGTACCTAGGGATTGGCAGAGAGCATGCATAGTTCCTTTGTATAAAGGCAAAGGGGATAAAAGAGAGTGCAAAAATTATAGGGGGATAAGTCTGTTGAGTGTACCTGGTAAAGTGTATGGTAGAGTTATAATTGAAAGAATTAAGAGTAAGACGGAGAATAGGATAGCAGATGAACAAGGAGGCTTTAGGAAAGGTAGGGGGTGTGTGGACCAGGTGTTTACAGTGAAACATATAAGTGAACAGTATTTAGATAAGGCTAAAGAGGTCTTTGTGGCATTTATGGATTTGGAAAAGGCGTATGACAGGGTGGATAGGGGGGCAATGTGGCAGATGTTGCAAGTGTATGGTGTAGGAGGTAGGTTACTGAAAGCAGTGAAGAGTTTTTACGAGGATAGTGAGGCTCAAGTTAGAGTATGTAGGAAAGAGGGAAATTTTTTCCCAGTAAAAGTAGGCCTTAGACAAGGATGTGTGATGTCACCGTGGTTGTTTAATATATTTATAGATGGGGTTGTAAGAGAAGTAAATGCGAGGGTCTTGGCAAGAGGCGTGGAGTTAAAAGATAAAGAATCACACACAAAGTGGGAGTTGTCACAGCTGCTCTTTGCTGATGACACTGTGCTCTTGGGAGATTCTGAAGAGAAGTTGCAGAGATTGGTGGATGAATTTGGTAGGGTGTGCAAAAGAAGAAAATTAAAAGTGAATACAGGAAAGAGTAAGGTTATGAGGATAACAAAAAGATTAGGTGATGAAAGATTGAATATCAGATTGGAGGGAGAGAGTATGGAGGAGGTGAACGTATTCAGATATTTGGGAGTGGACGTGTCAGCGGATGGGTCTATGAAAGATGAGGTGAATCATAGAATTGATGAGGGAAAAAGAGTGAGTGGTGCACTTAGGAGTCTGTGGAGACAAAGAACTTTGTCCTTGGAGGCAAAGAGGGGAATGTATGAGAGTATAGTTTTACCAACGCTCTTATATGGGTGTGAAGCGTGGGTGATGAATGTTGCAGCGAGGAGAAGGCTGGAGGCAGTGGAGATGTCGTGTCTGAGGGCAATGTGTGGTGTGAATATAATGCAGAGAATTCGTAGTTTTGAAGTTAGGAGGAGGTGCGGGATTACCAAAACTGTTGTCCAGAGGGCTGAGGAAGGGTTGTTGAGGTGGTTCGGACATGTAGAGAGAATGGAGCGAAACAGAATGACTTCAAGAGTGTATCAGTCTGTAGTGGAAGGAAGGCGGGGTAGGGGTCGGCCTAGGAAGGGTTGGAGGGAGGGGGTAAAGGAGGTTTTGTGTGCGAGGGGCTTGGACTTCCAGCAGGCATGCGTGAGCGTGTTTGATAGGAGTGAATGGAGACAAATGGTTTTTAATACTTGACGTGCTGTTGGAGTGTGAGCAAAGTAACATTTATGAAGGGATTCAGGGAAACCGGCAGGCCGGACTTGAGTCCTGGAGATGGGAAGTACAGTGCCTGCACTCTGAAGGAGGGGTGTTAATGTTGCAGTTTAAAAACTGTAGTGTAAAGCACCCTTCTGGCAAGACAGTGATGGAGTGAATGATGGTGAAAGTTTTTCTTTTTCGGGCCACCCTGCCTTGGTGGGAATCGGCCAGTGTGATAATAAAAAAAAAATATATATATATATATATATATATATATGAGAGAATGATAAATTTCTTTTATTTCTACAGTATATTGAAGGTCGAAGGAAAACACTGGTGCAGTACAAGTATTTATCATGACAACGTTTCCCTCCGTGTAGAGTATCATGAGACTTGTTAATGTTGGTAGAATTACCGACAATGTGTAAAGTAAAAGGACACAAATACAACTAATGTGACATTTTATTTTGGCAACGTTTCGCTCTCCAGGAGCTTTTCAGGCTCCTGGAGAGCGAAACGTTGCCACAATAAAATGTCACATTAGATGCATTTGTGTCCTTTTACTTTACATATTGGTGGGTAATATCAAAGAAAACGTTTTGTGGCAACCATAACATGGCTGCACAGCTCAAACATAAACAAGTTTTATAGTTCCCACAACTTGCTAGGTAGTGTTTATTTGGTTATGTTATAAAATGAGAGAAGATCTATTGAAATAAGTTGCAAATTTATATTAAATGGAGGAACACTGACGTCTCATTTTCTCGGCTAATGGACGCCAGGGTACAGTATAGTCTATATTTGTCATTTATTATTTTATAATGCAAAAGCTGCATGTTTAGAACACTTTTGACCCTATATTTTATATCTCCATATAATTCCCAATATAAGCATAATCTCAATTTAAATTAATCCTTTTCCTATTAAATTCGCAATGCAACAGCTCATGGAAACACTTGAAAATTTTCCTTCCTCGCTCAGTAACACAAGGACCTCGCTCAGTAACACAAGGACCTCGCTCAGTAACACAAGGACCTCGCTCAGTAACACAAGGACCTTGCTCAGTAACACAAGGACCTCGCTCAGTAACACAAGGACCTCGCTCAGTAACACAAGGACCTCGCTCAGTAACACAAGGACCTCGCTCAGTAACACAAGGACCTTGCTCAGTAACACAAGGACCTCGCTCAGTAACACAAGGACCTTGCTCAGTAACACAAGGATCTCGCTCAGTAACACAAGGACCTCGCTCAGTAACACAAGGACCTCGCTCAGTAACACAAGGACCTCGCTCAGTAACACAAGGATCTCGCTCAGTAACACAAGGACCTCGCTTAGTAACACAAGGACCTCGCTTAGTAACACAAGGACCTCGCTCAGTAACACAAGGACCTTGCTCAGTAACACAAGGATCTCGCTCAGTAACAAAAGGACCTCGCTTAGTAACACAAGGACCTCGCTTAGTAACACAAGGACCTCGCTCAGTAACACAAGGACCTCGCTCAGTAACACAAGGCCCACACATAATGTTTATCTAGTTTATGAAGAATATATTATTAATTTGACTATACACATTTAATACAGCTACCAATATCTTCAACATTTGCAGTAATAAAACTAGAACATGTACACGAAAGTAGAAGAAATGGGAATGTATACGTACAGAATGATGTTGAAATATCACCATTCTGATTTTTGTTGATAATTCATTTTGAATATTCTCTTCAAATTTTTACACAAGTGTTTTGTATAAATTATGCATTTATTAGTTATATAGATTTTGGAAAACATTAGTGAAGCAAGAGATAACGTTGTCTGATGACCATGACTTTGCTCTCGCATAACAAGAGCGGAGGGAGGTGGTACAGCTCTTGGGCTCCAGGTCCTACGGGGAGCAGGTTGAAATATTCTACGTGGATTAATACCCAAACTTCGCGAGTTAAATTATTTTTCATTTTCCGATAGATAATAGTAAGAATTTCCTCCACTATCGATTTCTTTCAGTTGTACTTTTTAAAATCACGCTGCAAGTAGACAGTGGAACGGGAAGTCGTACTGTAAGAGGTTTTATTTTAGTGTTTGATTCTAAAAATAGTATATAAGTACTTGCGGTTAATGCCATTTTCTGTGTGTCCTCGAGTTATTGGTCTTTTCACTTTTTTCAAAATTTTATTATTTTTGGCCGTTTGTATATAAACGGCCATTATTGACCCGTTTTGTCTTCATACGTTCTCTCTCTCTCTCTCTCTCTCTAGCTTTTCTTAATTGTTTCAAATAGGGGATACACAAAATAATAATAGTTTTCCTCCTTTCTCTTTCCCTCTTGTCTTTTCACTCTATCTTCCTTCTATTTTCCTATCACAATTCTTAACCATTCTACTTTTTCCTCGGAAGAAGGTTAAAGCAAAAACAATAAATGTATATTTTTTTTACAGCCTCAGACAGCTAGATGTGCAGCTGTGATTATCATGTAGCATCCCCAGCACCTACCCCTGCTAGCTGGAGAACCTCACCACTAGCCTCTCAGATGTCTGCTTCCTGCAAGCCTCCAGCATCAGGGTTTCATCTGTTATTTTCATCCATAGTCTTTATCTCCATAGCTGTCAAGTGTATAAAATACATTCCCTTCCCCAAGAATGTAAACCATTATTTTATGGTATCTTACGATTGCACTGATGCTCCTCATTGCATGTCAAAATTTGGAACCACTTTTTAAATTAGATTGTAAACATACTTTTGTTTCTTACCTATATTTATATTGGATGATATTTTTTAATTGTGCATTTTTTTTAATCCTGTGATCACATGCATATTAATGAAACTGTAATTCGTATTAAATACTCCACTATTCACGTTGAGTTTTTTTTCTCAAATTTATAGATTTTTGTTTTTACTAATATTTCCACTTTTAGTAATCATAACAGTCCAGAGAAGTGAGGCGTTTATGATAGATGGAAACAATAAATTACATAATTAGAGAAACATATTTGCAAAACAATGCATATTGTGTGAGATTAACTGGGAAAGTTTTCTGAACGGATTTTTGAAATGCAAATATTTCTCAGTTTTAAGTATTAAAAGAAACATTTGGTATCAATATGAGAAAAATATATGTTCATAAATCTGACTTGATCGTAGCTATAACTATTTTAAAAAGCACTATCGTAGCCTTCCCCCTTTCTCTCTATGATCACCACTAGGAAGGTTTGCTTCCGAAGACGCATAAGATGGAGAGCAATTACCTAAAATTTTTGACTTCTTTGTTATTGACAAATATCTTGCTATTCACAACTAACCTACATGTTGGAGATGAAACTAACGACGTTTCGGTCACTCTTGGGCAATGGTCCGAAACGTCGTTAAGTTTCATCTCCAGTTATCGAACTTGCTGTGAAATGTTCCAGCCACGATATTGTTACTTTTATCTTTTGATGTGATGCAAGTTTCTTTATCATTTATTTAGGTGTCTGCACCATTCATAAATGTACTATACTCATACAATTATTTATTGATCCTTCGTATTATTCACTAGGATTTTAAGGGGAAAGTCAGTTCCCGTGTCTTCTAATATGTTATTTTTCCCCTATAATCTACCTTGTCCATAATTACTATAGCATTTGCATTGTCTGTTTTAGTATGGTGAAGACTAGGATCTTTCCTTAATTCATGGTATAACTTAACAAATCTTTGAGGACAATTACGCTCAGTCCTCTGCAACACAGATATGTTATGTTATACCATGAATTAAGCAAAGATCTCACCTTACGAAAGCAGACTGTGAGAAATTGCCTACTACAGGGTAGTACCTGAATTATTACATGCAAATAATCTGGGTGAGGTAAGTGGGACTTAGTGGCAGTAGGTCGCAGAACTGTCACTCCCTCGATGCCCACTCCATCACTACTCTCATAAAAAGCTAGACCTGACATTAAATTAATAATTATAATATTAAAACCAGCTACTCTGGTAAATTAAAATTGTGTGGACTGTATATTTTGGTTCATTTGCTGCGTACACAAAATATAACTATAAGTACCATACAAGTACCATAACTATTAGTACCATACAAGTACCATAACTATTAGTACCATACAATAGTGTTACTAGAAAAGAAATTTGTATTACCACTTACCATTTAATTATTGGATCACAGTTTTTATGTGTAACACACCCCAATACTACCCTAAAAGCTAGAGTTTATGATGGCCAACGCAAAAGCTATTATACATTATGGGTATGCGTCACTTAGCTAAGGTGTGCTGCTGAGAAGAATCAGTCCCCTATTTTTCCGTCCTTGTAGCCGAATTGTAAGGGGTTTCCACACTATTTATCCCAATTCTTCAGCGGGAACGTGTCAGCAATTTCGAAATTACGCATTGAGGCCGATATACACCAAATAAACTTCGATGATGCCTGATTACATTTCACAATTAACAGACCAGTGTTCACACATTCAGTTTTACTATGGCGTCCTCCCGTCTGCTTCGCTATTGTTCTACATCCCCCCCCCCTCACTCGAAATTTCTCGAAGAGTCAAACCAGCATCACAATTTGATACACAGTTATTATTTTCAAATTTACACATGCTGAATTTAGGAAAATTCAAAAATTTTCAGACAGTAAATGCGATAGTAATTATGGACAAGGTAGATTATAGGGGAAAGAATAAACATATTAAGAGACAGGGAAACTCACGTTCCTCTTAAGGCTCTATTATATTTTACAGTATTACTGTTAAGAAATAAAAGGAAACTAATGTCACATCCGAACAATAATTTTAGGGTTTAAAAAATGGTTCCTAATTTTCACTTCACTGTAGTTTCTCACCATGATATGTTAATTGACGTAATAATTTCCTCACAAAATAATGGATTGCTACTATAGGATATTGAGTTTATACAATAGACTACTGTGTTATAATGTCACATGCAAGCAAAACCAGTGTTTATCAGAAAAAAAAATCACACACACACACACACACACACACACACACACACACACACACACACACACAAGGTACACAAGGTACACAAGGTACACAAGGCTCCGAGAACCTTCGTGTTTTTGAGGGGTGCAACAACCCCTAGCAGTAATCAGTGGTAGTGACAAAGTCAGTGAACAAACCTACGAGTGATAACTATAGTTATTAGTTGAAAAAATTCGAGGGGAAACCTAAATTCAGTATTTTCTTTTAAAAGTGCCAAACCGTTGTGGATCTACTAGGCACTGTTGCCACACAGATACAAACATAAAAATATCAAAGTGAGTGTGGAAACGGGTGATCAAGAATTACCAGCGTTTGGTTAACAAGCGAAATGTGGGGCACCGTAATGTGAGAGTGAAAAAGTTAATAGGCAAAAGGAGAAAGAAAAAATAAAATATACAACAAGGGAAGGTGGCAGTAGGCTTACTGAAGCAGTGACGTCACAACAGTTTGTATGCCATTATACATATAAAGTGTAACACCGAATGTGAAGTGTATTCTGTAATAAGTGAAAAGTGAAATCACTTGAGGAACGCGGGATGCATGAGCATTTATGATTATAAACATCACGGGTGAAGGAGTTACAAATTAGTGAGAGAAGGCCTATGTACGACCACTACGTCATCAGCTTCTGGCAACTTGTCATCACACCGCTGTCAGCGCAAGTATTCCACCTGTTGAGGTTGCATATTGCAAGATTGAGTCTGGTCCTGCATCACTGTTAGATACTGGTCACTCACTCCTGCAAGCCATTACCAGAATTAGAGTAGAAATAGCATAGAGGACAGTGCAAGGTGTAAAGCGGTAGTAAGGGATATGTCAGACACTTAAGCTGAGACAAGCTAAATTTTACAACCTAGCTACTTTCTGAATTTTAGAAGTAGAATCGATAAGTGTTACAAGTATTGGTAAGCTTAGAATTACTGGTATGTACCGGTATTTATTAGCAGTATGAATACTTAGAAGTGGGGGCACACACACACACACACACACACACACACACACACACACACACACACACACACGCACACACACACATACACATACACACACACACATACACACACACATACACACACATGCACACACATACACACACACACACACACACACACACACACACACACAAGTGGAGA
>NW_027195477.1:17500-137500 GCF_038502225.1 Cherax quadricarinatus
AGCAAAGTTACTGGTAATGGGCGATTTCAACCACAGGGAGATCGACTGGGAAAACCTGGAGCCACATGGGGGTCCCGAAACATGGAGAGCCAAGATGATGGATGTGGTACTTGAAAACCTCATGCATCAACATGTCAGGGACACAACCAGAGAGAGAGGGGAGGATGAGCCAGCAAGACTGGATCTTGTGTTCACCCTGAGCAGTTCAGACATCGAGGACATCACTTACGAGAGGCCCCTTGGAGCTAGCGATCATGTGGTTCTGAGTTTTGACTATATAGTAGAGTTACAAGTGGAGAAGGTAACAGGAACTGAAGGGGACAGGCCAAACTATAAAAGGGGGGACTACACAGGTATGAGAAACTTCCTGCAGGAGGTTCAGTGGGACAGAGAAATGGTAGGAAAATCAGTAAACGAGATGATGGAATATGTGGCAACAAAGTGCAAGGAGGCAGAGGAAAGTTTTGTTCCCAAGGGAAACAGAAATAATAGGAAGACCAAAACGAGTCCTTGGTTTACCCGAAGGTGTAGGGAGGCAAAAACTAAGTGCAACAGAGAATGGAAAAGGTACAGGAGGCATAGGACCCAGGAAAACAAGGAGATTAGTAGAAGAGCCAGAAACGAGTATGCGCAGATAAGGAGGGAGGCCCAGCGACAGTATGAAAACGACATAGCATCGAAAGTCAAATCTGACCCGAAACTGCTGTATAGCCACATTAGGAGGAAGACAACAGTCAAGGACCAGGTGATAAGGCTGAGGAAAGAAGGTGGAGAACTCACAAGAAACGATCAAGAGGTATGTGAGGAGCTCAACACGAGATTTAAGGAAGTATTTACAGTAGAGACAGGAAGGACTCTGGGGGGACAGACCAGATGGGGACACCAACAAGGAATACACCAACAAGTGTTGGACGACATACATACAGATGAGGAGGAGGTGAAGAAACTGCTAAGGGACATCGATACCTCAAAGGCAATGGGACCGGACAACATCTCTCCATGGGTCCTTAGAGAGGGAGCAGATATGTTGTGCGTACCACTTACCACAATCTTCAACACATCCCTGGAAACTGGGCAACTACCTGAGGTATGGAAGACGGCAAATGTAGTTCCCATTTTCAAAAAAGGAGACAGAAAAGAGGCACTAAACTATAGACCTGTGTCATTGACGTGTATAGTATGCAAAATTATGGAGAAGATTATCAGGAGGAGAGTGGTGGAGCACCTGGAACGGAACAGGAGTATAAATGCCAACCAGCACGGATTCACGGAAGGCAAATCCTGTGTCACAAACCTTCTGGAGTTTTATGATAAAATAACAGAAGTAAGACAAGAGAGAGAGGGGTGGGTTGATTGCATCTTCTTGGACTGCAAGAAGGCCTTTGACACAGTTCCTCACAAGAGATTAGTGCAGAAGCTAGAGCATCAGGCGCATATAACAGGAAGGGCACTGCAATGGATCAGAGAATACCTGACAGGGAGGCAACAACGAGTCATGGTACGTAATGATGTATCACAGTGGGCACCTGTGACGAGCGGGGTCCCACAGGGGTCGGTCCTAGGACCAGTGCTATTTTTGGTATATGTGAACGACATGACGGAAGGGTTAGACTCAGAAGTGTCCCTGTTTGCAGATGATGTGAAGTTAATGAGGAGAATTAAATCTGATGAGGACCAGGCAGGACTTCAAAGAGACCTGGACAGACTGGACACCTGGTCCAGCAAATGGCTTCTCGAATTTAATCCTGCCAAATGCAAAGTCATGAAGATAGGGGAAGGGCACAGAAGACCACAGACAGAGTATAGGCTAGGTGGCCAAAGACTGCAAACCTCACTCAAGGAGAAAGATCTTGGGGTGAGTATAACACCGAGCATGTCTCCGGAAGCACACATCAATCAGATAACTGCTGCAGCATATGGGCGCCTGGCAAACCTGAGAACAGCATTCCGACACCTTAGTAAGGAATCATTCAAGACACTGTACACCGTGTATGTCAGGCCCATACTGGAGTATGCAGCACCTGTTTGGAACCCGCACTTGATAAAGCACGTCAAGAAACTAGAGAAAGTACAAAGGTTTGCAACAAGGTTAGTTCCAGAGCTAAGGGGAATGTCCTATGAAGAAAGATTAAGGGAAATCGGCCTGACGACACTGGAGGACAGGAGGGTCAGGGGAGACATGATAACGACATATAAAATACTGCGTGGAATAGACAAGGTGGACAAGGACAGGATGTTCCAGGGAGGGGACACAGAAACAAGAGGCCACAATTGGAAGTTGAAGACACAAATGAGTCAGAGAGATAGTAGGAAGTATTTCTTCAGTCATAGAGTTGTAAGGCAGTGGAATAGCCTAGAAAATGACGTAGTGGAGGCAGGAACCATACACAGTTTTAAGACGAGGTTTGATAAAGCTCATGGAGCGGGGAGAGAGAGGGTCTAGTAGCAACCGGTGAAGAGGCGGGGCCAGGAGCTAGGACTCGACCCCTGCAACCACAAATAGGTGAGTACAAATAGGTGAGTGCGCGCACACACACACGCACACACACACACACACACACACACATACACATACACACACACACACATACACACACACACATACACACACACATACACACACACATACACACACACATACACACACACACACACACACACACACACACATACACACACACACACACACACACACACACACACACACAGACACACATACACACATACACACACACACATACACACACACACACACACACACATACACACACACACACACACGTACACACACACACATACACACACACACACATACACATACACATACACACACAGGAACAAGCACTTGTAAGCTGTAGTACACACGCAAACACACATACACAGGATTTCACACCGTCCTGTGAACTGACCATCTGAACCTTTCTCCTCTCCCCCCCCTCTTTCTACCCTAAGTAGACCTATCTCTACCTCTCTCACTCTTTACCTATATCTCTCTCTCTACCTATCTCTCTCTCTTCCCTCTCCCATCTCTCCCCTCTAACATCTCTTACCTCTAACACCTCCCCCCTCTAACATCTCTCCCCCTCTAACATCTGTCCCCTCCCATTATCTCTCCCCTCTCCCTTTCCCCACCTCTCTCCCATCCTCCCCTCCCTCTCCCCCTAGCCTCTCTCCCCTCTCGCTCTTCCATCTCCCCCCTCTTTCCCCCTTTTGCCCCCTCTCTCTCTCCCCTCTCTCTCCCCCTCTTTCTCTCTCTCTCTCTCTCTCTCTCTCTCTCTCTCTCTCTCTCTCTCTCTCTCTCTCTCTTGCTCTCTCTCTCTCTTGCTCTCTCTCGTCCCCATTTTCCCTTCTAACTCTCCCCTCTCCTACTCTTCCCTTCACTCTCTCTCCCCCTCTACCTTTCCCTTCTCTCTTCTCTCACAAAAAAAAAAAAAAAAAAAAAAATGGTGGGGACTCGCAGGAACCAAGGATCAGATGAGAATGGTTCTGGTAGGGAGGAGTGGATGGAGGAGCAGTGGAAAAGGATGGAACAAGAGTGGGAGAGAAAATTAGGAGAGCTTTCTGAAAAAATGGAGAAAGAGCTCTCTGTGAAATTGGAAAAGAGGTTGGAGAAGGAGACAAAGAATTGGGAGGCACAAGTCGAAACTGCAGTAGCCAAGATAAGGGTCCTAGAAGTTGAGATAAATAGGCTGAAGCGGGTTACAGGGGCAGTGACCAGAGAAGACACAGCATATGAAGCTGCGAGGCCGAACAGGAAGGAAGGAATTATGAATTATGCTAAGGTCACATCAGTCTGCCAAGGAGGACCAAGGAGTGAAAGGGAAGATCAGCTGGTTGCAGATGGAGAGGGTGATAGGTCGAATGCTGAGGCACAACAAGGCTATCAAGAGCCACTGGAAAAATCAAGGGAGAAACTGACCACATACAGGCAGGATCCAGAGTCACAGAGGGTGAGGCAATGGGAGGAAGAAAGGGCAAAATCAGTGTTTATCCATGGGCTTCAGGAGAGAGAGGAAAGGACACACACTGAAAGGCAGCAGGAAGAAAGAAAGGAGATTGAGAAAATCATCACGGAAATAGGTGAAGAGATGGACGAGATTGTAAATTTTCAGAGAATAGGGGGGTACTCGAAGGGGAGAAACCGACCAATCAAGCTGATTCTCAGGACGGAAACAGTGCGGAACAGGATCCTCCAAGAGAAACCACGATTGAAATACTCGGAAGAGTACAAGAGGGTGTTCCTAGACAGAGACAGAACAAAATCAGAACGACAGCAGCTGAGGGAGAGGACAAAAAAGCGAAAGGAGCTAGGAAAAGAGACAAGGAGGGAACCAGCAGAGGTCAGTCAGAGCAGAACAGAACAGCAAGGGCAAGCACACACACAACTACTCTCAGAACCATACAACCTATCACACCATCCCAACACACACTACAATCCATACCCACAGCCTCCACCCAACACCGAGCTATAGAATCCCACAGTATGCCACCAGGTCTCCCACCCTCACAGGCCCCCCAAACCACAGTGTTGGAAAGGAAACTGAAGGTATGGTACACAAACGCTGATGGAATAACAAATAAGTGGGAGGAGTGGCATGAAAGAGTCAAAGAAGCATCACCGGACATCATAGCTCTCACAGAAACCAAGCTTACAGGTATGATAACAGATGCCATCTTTCCAACGGGATACCAAATCCTGAGGAAAGACAGAGGGAACAGGGGGGGTGGAGGAGTGGCGTTGCTGATCAAAAATCGCTGGAATTTTGATGAGCTGGAGAGAGGAGACAGCGGAGAAGAAAGTGATTACATAGTGGGAACACTTCACTCTGGAGGTCCCAAGGTGGTAATAGCAGTGATGTATAACCCACCACAGAACAGCAGGAGGCCAAGGCAAGAGTACGACGAGAGCAATAGAGCGATGGTTGACACACTGGCTAGAGTGGCCAGAAGAGCTCATGCATGCAGGGCAAAGCTCCTGATCATGGGTGACTTTAACCACAAGGAGATCGATTGGGAGAACTTGGACCCACATGGGGGCCAAGATACATGGAGGGCTAAGATGATGGAGGTGGTACTGGAAAACTTCATGTGCCAACACGTAAGGGACACTACAAGAGAGAGAGGAGAGGATGAACCAGCAAGGCTGGACTTAGTATTCACCTTGAGTAGTGCAGATATCGAGGACATCACATATGAAAGACCCCTTGGGGCCAGTGACCATGTGGTTTTAAGCTTCGAATACACAGTAGAGCTACAAGTGGAGGGAGAAGCAGGAAGGCCAGGACGAATGAAGCCAAACTACAAGAAAGGGGACTACACAGGAATGAGGAACTACCTGAACGGGGTTCAGTGGGACAGAGAACTGGCAGGGAAGCCAGTTAATGAGATGATGGAATATGTAGCAACAAAATGCAAGGAGGCTGAGGAGAGGTTTGTACCCAAGGGTAACAGGATTAATGAAAAAGCCAGGATGAGCCCATGGTTTACCCAAAGGTGCAGGGAGGCAAAAACCAAGTGTGCTAGGGAATGGAAGAAATATAGAAGGCAAAGGACCCAGGAGAATAAGGAGAACAGTCGTAGAGCCAGAAACGAATATGCACAGATAAGAAGGGAGGCCCAAAGACAATATGAAAATGACATAGCAGCGAAAGCCAAATCTGACCCGAAACTGTTGTACAGCCACATCAGGAGGAAAACAACAGTCAAGGACCAGGTAATCAGGCTAAGGAAGGAAGGAGGAGAAACAACAAGAAATGACCGTGAAGTATGTGAAGAACTCAACAAGAGATTCAAAGAAGTGTTCACAGAGGAGACAGAAGGGACTCCAGAAAGACAGAGAGGTGGGGCACACCACCAAGTGCTGGACACAGTGCACACAACCGAGGAAGAAGTGAAGAGGCTTCTGAGTGAGCTAGATACCTCAAAGGCAATGGGGCCAGATAACATCTCCCCATGGGTATTGAGAGAGGGAGCAGAGGCGCTATGTGTACCCCTAACAACAATATTCAATACATCTATCGAAACAGGGAGATTGCCTGAGGCATGGAAGACAGCAAATGTAGTCCCAATCTTTAAAAAAGGAGACAGACATGAAGCATTAAACTACAGACCAGTGTCACTGACATGTATAGTATGCAAAATCATGGAGAAGATTATCAGGAGAAGAGTGGTGGAACACCTAGAAAGGAATGATCTCATCAACAGCAGCCAACATAGTTTCAGGGACGGGAAATCCTGTGTCACAAACCTACTGGAGTTCTATGACATGGTGACAGCAGTAAGACAAGAGAGAGAGGGGTGGGTGGATTGCATTTTCTTGGACTGCAAGAAGGCGTTTGACACAGTTCCACACAAGAGATTGGTGCAAAAACTGGAGGACCAAGCAGGGATAACAGGGAAGGCACTACAATGGATCAGGGAATACTTGTCAGGAAGACAGCAGCGAGTCATGGTACGTGGCGAGGTGTGAGAGTGGGCACCTGTGACCAGCGGGGTCCCGCAGGGGTCAGTCCTAGGACCAGTGCTGTTTCTGGTATTTGTGAACGACATGACGGAAGGAATAGACTCTGAGGTGTCCCTGTTTGCAGATGACGTGAAGTTGATGAGAAGAATTCACTCGATCGAAGACCAGGCAGAACTACAAAGGGATCTGGACAGGCTGCAGACCTGGTCCAGCAATTGGCTCCTGGAGTTCAATCCCACCAAGTGCAAAGTCATGAAGATTGGGGAAGGGCAAAGAAGGCCGCAGACGGAGTACAGTCTAGGGGGTCAGAGACTACAAACCTCACTCAAGGAAAAAGATCTTGGGGTGAGTATAACACCAGGCACATCTCCTGAAGCGCACATCAACCAAATAACTGCTGCAGCATATGGGCGCCTAGCAAACCTCAGAACAGCATTCCGACATCTTAATAAGGAATCATCCAGGACCCTGTACACCGTGTATGTTAGGCCCATATTCGAGTATGCGGCACCAGTTTGGAACCCACACCTAGCCAAGCACGTGAAGAAACTAGAGAAAGTGCAAAGGTTTGCAACAAGACTAGTCCCAGAGCTAAGAGGTATGTCCTACGAGGAGAGGTTAAGGGAAATCAACCTGACGACACTGGAGGACAGGAGAGATAGGGGGGACATGATAACGACATACAAAATACTGAGAGGAATTGACAAGGTGGACAAAGACAGGATGTTCCAGAGATTGGACACAGTAACAAGGGGACACAGTTGGAAGCTGAAGACACAGATGAATCACAGGGATGTTAGGAAGTATTTCTTCAGCCACAGAGTAGTCATTAAGTGGAATAGTTTGGGAAGCGATGTAGTGGAGGCAGGATCCATACATAGCTTTAAGCAGAGGTATGATAAAGCTCACGGCTCAGGGAGAGTGACCTAGTAGCGATCAGTGAAGAGGCGGGGCCAGGTGCTCGGACTCGACCCCCGCAACCTCAACTAGGTGAGTACAACTAGGTGAGTACACACACACACACACACACACACACACACACATCAATCAGATAACTGCTGCAGCATATGGGCGCCTGGCAAACCTGAGAACAGCATTCCGATACCTTAGTAAGGAATCATTCAAGACACTGTACACCGTGTATGTCAGGCCCATACTGGAGTATGCAGCACCTGTTTGGAACCCGCACTTGATAAAGCACGTCAAGAAACTAGAGAAAGTACAAAGGTTTGCGACAAGGTTAGTTCCAGAGCTAAGGGGAATGTCCTATGAAGAAAGATTAAGGGAAATCGGCCTGACGACACTGGAGGACAGGAGGGTCAGGGGAGACATGATAACGACATATAAAATACTGTGTGGAATAGACAAGGTGGACAAAGACAGGATGTTC
Source organism: Cherax quadricarinatus (assembly GCF_038502225.1). Taxonomy (NCBI): domain Eukaryota; kingdom Metazoa; phylum Arthropoda; class Malacostraca; order Decapoda; family Parastacidae; genus Cherax; species Cherax quadricarinatus. The sequence continues at coordinate 25,354 of NW_027195477.1, forward strand.
CAGGGAGGGGACACAGAAACAAGAGGCCACAATTGGAAGTTGAAGACACAAATGAGTCAGAGAGATAGTAGGAAGTATTTCTTCAGTCATAGAGTTGTAAGGCAGTGGAATAGCCTAGAAAATGACGTAGTGGAGGCAGGAACCATACACAGTTTTAAGACGAGGTTTGATAAAGCTCATGGAGCGGGGAGAGAGAGGGTCTAGTAGCAACCGGTGAAGAGGCGGGGCCAGGAGCTAGGACTCGACCCCTGCAACCACAAATAGGTGAGTACAAATAGGTGAGTACACACACACACACACACACACACACACACACACACACACACACACACACACACACACACACACACACACACACACACACACACACACACACACACACACACACACACACACACACACACACACACACACACACACACACGAAAGTTAACCATAAAAGAGTCACACGAAATGCAATTGTTCTTCAACCCCTAATAAATTAACATACAAATAATTGCTCTTCAGACAAAAATATTTACTGTTGAATATTTATTGTTGATATGCCATTGATCTGTAAAATGAATAACCAATAAAATATTCCACCATAATAAAATATTCCACCATTCCAATATCTCCTCGAAATACTCTTTCTCTGTTCATAGAACTTTCAGTGACTATTAAATATATAACAATGGTTATAAATGACCATAATTTTTAAAGGGGTGGACCGGTAAGCCAGCTGAAGGCCTCGGTCAGATGACCAAAAGCTCCAAAGGCGGGTCATCATGTGACTAAGACCCGCGTCAGGAAACATTTGTCCTGTTTCCTGACGAACCTTACCTAACCTAACCTTTCAGTGACTGATACTATGGAACAAACTTATTTTAGGATTAAATGTTTGTGTGTTGGCCTTCAAAACGAAGTGACTGCTATATCAAAATATATTTGGTCTTATTAATAAATAGCATGAATAATATAAAACCTGTTACCACAGTAACAACACCATTCAAGATATTATTTACCACAGTAACAACACCATTCAAGATATTATTTACCACAGTAACAACAGCATTCAAGATATTATTTACCACAGTAACAACAGCATTCAAGATATTATTTACCACAGTAACAACAGTATTCAAGATATTATTTACCACAGTAACAACAGCATTCAAGATATTATTTACCACAGTAACAACACCATTCAAGATATTATTTACCACACTAACAACAGTATTCAAGATATTATTTACCACAGTAACAACAACATTCAAGATATTATTTACCACAGTAACAACAGCATTCAAGATATTATTTACCACAGTAACAACAACATTCAAGATATTATTTACAACACTAACATTCAAGATATCATCAGTTTACGTTAAAAATTGTTTGATTACTTTGCGCCTATATGGTGAATATTGTCCAGTATGAAATTGTTAGTATTCGTCTCCAACACAGTGAATAACACACGTTATATTTTCTGGTTATAATTACTTCATGTTATATTTAATAAGACCATCGTCAAGCTTTTTATCAATTTTTCTTTTTGTAATTGTTCCTGAACATATGTTCCTTGGTTATGGTTAGATTAATTTATGTATTTATTTATTCGGTTATTTATTATTATTATTATTATTATAACTTTGGATCAAAGTTGAATGACATAGAAAGCATATAAATCTATAAGGGAAGGAAGGAGGGGTAGGGGTTGTCCTCGAAAGGGTTGGAAAGAGGGGGTAAAGGAGGTTTTGTGGGCGAGGGGCTTGGACTTCCAGCAAGCGTGCATGAGCGTGTTAGATAGGAGTGAATGGAGACGAATGATACTTGGAACCTGACGATCTGTTGGAGTGTGAGCAGGGTAATATTTAGTGAAGGGATTCAGGGAAACCGGTTATTTTCATATAGTCGGACTTGAGTCCTGGAAATGGGAAGTACAATGCCTGCACTTTAAAGGAGGGGTTTGGGATATTGGCAGTTTGGAGGGATATGTTGTGTATCTTTATACGTATATGCTTCTAAACTGTTGTATTCTGAGCACCTTTGCAGAAGCAGTGATAATGTGTGAGTGTGGTGAAAGTGTTGAATGATGATGAAAGTATTTTCTTTTTGGGGATTTTCTTTCTTTTTTGGGTCACCCTGCCTCGGTGGGAGACGGCCGACTTGTTGAAAAAAAAAAAAAAACTTTAAGTAAAATTTCCTTCTGAATCAAGAGTATTAATTTTTTACATTCACCTTATGTTTTGTTCTTATCCTTTTATCACGAGCAGGAAACTCAACTTTTCCTCGGTGAAAAGTGAACAATTTCCATAAGGCTCGTGCGGTGTTGAGAAGGAAGTATAAGGTTGTATGTATAAAGTCCAGTAATATTAGTGAGACTGGTTCAGTATGTGGTTGCTACAAACTGACTCACTCAGCAATTGTGTGTTACTTTATCAGCTTCTTCAAGAAAATGTGGTTCGAGAGTTTCTGAAACATATTCAGGAAGTTCATAATAAAAAAAAACATTGCCATGGATAGTTTGAAATGAAATATAAAAATTACAGTACCGTGGCTGGAACAATTCATAACCAGCCCACAATTTGGAGATTTTTTTTATTTGACTTGGTTGTGGCTCATCCTGAACTATCATTGAGTCGCAGCCTGATAATGATCCAGGACGGGCCGAAACGTTGTCAGAAGTTTCCTCTCTAAATTGTGGGTTAGCTGTGAATTTCAGCTTGTAGCAAGTGCACAATAAGGTCATCACTGCTTAAATACTTGTCATGGGAGGGAGAGAAGACATACATGTTGTACATAGTCTACTAGGCAGTCTCTTTTATTATTCACTTAAATACTTGTCATGGGAGGGAGAGAAGGCATACATGTTGTACATAGTCTACTAGGCAGTCTCTTTTATTATTCACTTAAATACTTGTCATGGGAGGGAGAGAAGGCATACATGTTGTACATAATCTACTAGGCAGTCTCTTTTATTATTCACTTCAGAAAAAAACGTATGAGAACTTCCAGTATAAACTACTTCAAGGTAATTCAATGTATGGATATTTTATTTTTATTATTTGTATATGTAACAATTACCTTATGCACGGGAATGAAAGGGATGAATTATTTTCTGTGTAGAATAGATACAATGTCAAATGTGGAATATGACAGTATAAAGAAATATATTAGCTTTCTTATTCATAAATTAAATGCATAATATCTAGGAGCTGAAAGATATCTGGATCTTTTTAGTGAGCGTGTTAATTTTAATACCATGCAAGCCGTAAAGTGTATGTTAAAAGCGTACAGATAACATAGTGTAATAGGCATCTACTAGAGGTCTCTCAATTCTGACTAGGAAATCTTTACTTAATAACAATATTCTTTCAGTGGCAATGAGATTTAGAAGTATGATACAAATTACTTAATGTAAGTGTTTACGTATTCTCCAGACTTTGTATTAAATTCAGTCAGATAATCACTGGCGTAACGTTACCTTTCTAAATGGACCAGGTCTCAGAATATTTTGAAATATCACATGATCAGGAGCTTAGTGTCCTAATGTTTTCTTAGAGAGACACGGTTTCACAACGATTATGATAAGATGTGCCATTGATTTTTTCTTAATAACGATTGGGGAAAAATATGCAAGAAACGTCCGACTTAGGAAAAATTATTAGAAGCTAAAAAAAAAAAAAATACAAAATTGCGCTAGTGAACTACAACTGCCTCACCAGAATATTTAATTATATTCCAGTATGGTCTGTATTTTCAAGATTTATAATATCCGGTCTCCTTGCCAGCAGATCCCCAGGTCACCATTAGATACCAGGTAGCATGAAGTTATATCAGGCCCGTCTTGCATTCTCTGGAAACATTGATCAAGTCACTATTTGAAACATGGGAACAAGAAGTACTGTACATTCATTTGTAACTTTAGTTCAGAGACTATAAGCCTGTACGTTTAAGATCTATAAAATAAATCTATGAACTAGTCAGATTCAACAAGAATTAATGTATGTTGATGCTTGAAAATTATGCACTGATGCCACAGGAAATATTTTTAGGATTCAAAGACTGGTGGGGTAAATTATATATTATATATATATATATATATATATATATATATATATATATATATATATATATATATATATATATATATATATATATATATATATATATATATATATATATATATATATAAGGCCTGGTCACAGACCGGGCCGCGGGGGCGTTGACCCCCGGAACTCTCTCCAGGTAATATATATATATATATATTGGGATATTGGCAGTTTGGAGGGATATGTTGTGTATCTTTATACGTATATGCTTCTAAACTGTTGTATTCTGAGCACCTCTGCAAAAGCAGTGATAATGTGTGAGTGTGGTGAAAGTGTTGAATGATGATGAAAGTATTTTCTTTTTGGGGATTTTCTTTCTTTTTTGGGTCACCCTGCCTCGGTGGGAGACGACCAACTTGTTGAAAAATAAAAATATATATATATATATATATATATATATATATATATATATATATATATATATATATATATATATATATATATATATATATATATATATATATATATATATATATATATATAAAATAATAGTTCTTGGGGTATTGTTATTCATTTAATTGATCTTATTTTTACTCTGCAAAGAGAAAGAGCTACTGAAAACGAAAACTCGGAGACGTGTTACAGTGTGAAATATTACTTTGGTTGAGATATGTTCCAGAGAAGATCAGAAGGGCTGCAGCCTAAGTTGTGCACAGTGTTATGTCTTCATGTTTTGTACTTTTAATAATCCATCACTAATTATTTATGCATTTGGATTAGCCATTATGCAGAGGCCAATTGTTCTTCTGCAAAATGTAACATTTCTAACTTTACAATACAGTGGCGAGATCAATAAAAATGTCTAAGAATAATATCAATAAGGTATGAGTTCCTGTCCAATATTTAGAGAAAATGAGCTCAACAGCTTACCACCCGAGGCTTAAAATTGATGATGTCGTCACCTATTTAGATGTTCTTTATTCTGTTCTTATTTAAGCAGAGAATCACATACGCAATGCATCATCAACCGTAAGAGTTAGAATGAATAATTTTCTTAAGTGTCGGTGATGCTATTGTAAAAAAAAATCAAAGATTCGAGTTTACAAACATACGAAACATGTATTGCATCCTAAGGAGGGAATTGGTTCTGAAGATTGATCCAAATACGAACCAAAACTTGAATAATTGTTGAATCCTTCATTTACATAGGGAGTGTTATTATCATAATTATAGATAGGTTTATACACTAAGATCACTTGTCAACCTCATTCAAGAGAATGCAAAAATGTCTTGCTTGGTTATCATATTTTACCCAAAAACAACAGGTGTTCAATACACACTTTTAATCCAATGAAAATATTATGATGTCATTTATTGTCCCTTAATATCTTTCGCTACATGATTTTATAAGGAATACTGAAGTCGGAATTTATACTTGCTTGTGGAGTGCTACAGACCCTCTGCTTGAACATGCTTCCCTGGTGCATATGATGTCATTGTTAAGCATAATTGTTTGTAGGTCTTATGTCATTAATTATGAAAATGTCAAGTCATATACCAAAGAAAAATGTTAATTAATATATGTAGGTTAGACATGTTTCATGGTGTGGTATGCTTGTCAGTATTTTACTAACCACACCAGACTACCAAGGATCGAAACGTTCACACAGTCTGCTTGTTACAATATTTAAAAAAACAAATATTAACTGTCCGATATTTTGCAGATACAGGTGTATGAATCACTTTTTTTTATTATAATTCATACGCTGATATATAGCACTGTAAGGAAGTTACTCTTGTTTATCAACATGATGAATATACAGTGCAAAGCTTCTAGCTGCAACTCATATAGAATGATCGGGGGAATGTTCTTACACATTCCATCATGTTTCATGTAAGTGTAAAAAATTAAGCTTTTTTTTTTTTTTGAAACCATAAGGGGTTTCAAAGTTTATATGGCCAGTTGGGATTGAATGAATGTTGACTTCAAAATTCATTGTGTGATGAGTATGTCTAATTTTAAATGTCATTTCAGCTTATTTCATTTAATGGGCCATGTGCATGTGATGTGAAAATATTTGTTGTACCCCATTGTTTGGCTATGTACTCTAATATATTGGGTAAAGAAACTAGAAAATATTAATTTTGTATGCCTATGGTAGTGTATCCTTGTATTATACACCTCTTAAAACTCATGCTTTTCATTATACAACTGCCTCTCAGATATGAATGAAAATAAATCAGAGCATACAGTAAACAGTGAAAATTTCTGAACGAAGAGAAGGGAACCAGATGTGTGCTTGAATAATGGATAATAATTTATTTTATTATATTCGTTATATTATATTTGTAGCAGCAGGAGGGTGTTTGTGTGTACTATACCATGGCGGCAGCAGGAGGGTGTTTGTGTGTACTATACCATGGCGGCAGCAGGAGGGTGTTTGTGTGTACTATACCACGGCGGCAGCAGGAGGGTGTTTGTGTGTACTATACCATGGTGGCAGCAGGAGGGTGTTTGTGTGTACTATACCATGGCGGCAGCAGGAGGGTGTTTGTGTGTACTATACCATGGCGGCAGCAGGAGGGTGTTTGTGTGTACTATACCATGGCGGCAGCAGGAGGGTGTTTGTGTGTACTATACCATGGCGGCAGCAGGAGGGTGTTTGTGTGTACTATACCATGGCGGCAGCAGGAGGGTGTTTGTGTGTACTATACCATGGCGGCAGCAGGAGGGTGTTTGTGTGTACTATACCACGGCGGCAGCAGGAGGGTGTTTGTGTGTACTATACCATGGTGGCAGCAGGAGGGTGTTTGTGTGTACTATACCATGGCGGCAGCAGGAGGGTGTTTGTGTGTACTATACCATGGCGGCAGCAGGAGGGTGTTTGTGTGTACTATACCATGGCGGCAGCAGGAGGGTGTTTGTGTGTACTATACCATGGCGGCAGCAGGAGGGTGTTTGTGTGTACTATACCATGGCGGCAGCAGGAGGGTGTTTGTGTGTACTATACCATGGCGGCAGCAGGAGGGTGTTTGTGTGTACTATACCATGGCGGCAGCAGGAGGGTGTTTGAGTGTACTATACCATGGCGGCAGCAGGAGGGTGTTTGTGTGTACTATACCATGGCGGCAGCAGGAGGGTGTTTGTGTGTACTATACCATGGCGGCAGCAGGAGGGTGTTTGTGTGTACTATACCATGGCGGCAGCAGGAGGGTGTTTGAGTGTACTATACCATGGCGGCAGCAGGAGGGTGTTTGTGTGTACTATACCATGGCGGCAGCAGGAGGGTGTTTGTGTGTACTATACCATGGTGGCAGCAGGAGGGTGTTTGTGTGTACTATACCATGGAGGCAGCAGGAGGGTGTTTGTGTGTACTATACCATGGCGGCAGCAGGAGGGTGTTTGTGTGTACTATACCATGGCGGCAGCAGGAGGGTGTTTGTGTGTACTATACCATGGCGGCAGCAGGAGGGTGTTTGTGTGTACTATACCATGGCGGCAGCAGGAGGGTGTTTGAGTGTACTATACCATGGCGGCAGCAGGAGGGTGTTTGAGTGTACTATACCATGGCGGCAGCAGGAGGGTGTTTGTGTGTACTATACCATGGCGGCAGCAGGAGGGTGTTTGAGTGTACTATACCATGGCGGCAGCAGGAGGGTGTTTGTGTGTACTATACCATGGCGGCAGCAGGAGGGTGTTTGTGTGTACTATACCATGGTGGCAGCAGGAGGGTGTTTGAGTGTACTATACCATGGCGGCAGCAGGAGGGTGTTTGAGTGTACTATACCATGGCGGCAGCAGGAGGGTGTTTGAGTGTACTATACCATGGCGGCAGCAGGAGGGTGTTTGTGTGTACTATACCATGGCGGCAGCAGGAGGGTGTTTGAGTGTACTATACCATGGCAGCAGCAGGAGGGTGTTTGAGTGTACTATACCATGGCGGCAGCAGGAGGGTGTTTGAGTGTACTATACCATGGCGGCAGCAGGAGGGTGTTTGTGTGTACTATACCATGGCGGCAGCAGGAGGGTGTTTGTGTGTACTATACCATGGTGGCAGCAGGAGGGTGTTTGAGTGTACTATACCATGGCGGCAGCAGGAGGGTGTTTGAGTGTACTATACCACGGCGGCAGCAGGAGGGTGTTTGAGTGTACTATACCATGGCGGCAGCAGGAGGGTGTTTGTGTGTACTATACCATGGCGGCAGCAGGAGGGTGTTTGAGTGTACTATACCATGGCGGCAGCAGGAGGGTGTTTGTGTGTACTATACCATGGCAGCAGCAGGAGGGTGTTTGTGTGTACTATACCATGGTGGCAGCAGGAGGGTATTTGAGTGTACTATACCATGGCAGCAGCAGGAGGGTGTTTGAGTGTACTATACCATGGCGGCAGCAGGAGGGTGCTTGAGTGTACTATACCATGGCAGCAGCAGGAGGGTGTTTGTGTGTACTATACCATGGCGGCAGCAGGAGGGTGTTTGTGTGTACTATACCATGGCGGCAGCAGGAGGGTGTTTGTGTGTACTATACCATGGCGGCAGCAGGAGGGTGTTTGAGTGTACTATACCATGGCGGCAGCAGGAGGGTGTTTGTGTGTACTATACCATGGCGGCAGCAGGAGGGTGTTTGTGTGTACTATACCATGGCGGCAGCAGGAGGGTGTTTGTGTGTACTATACCATGGCGGCAGCAGGAGGGTGTTTGTGTGTACTATACCATGGCGGCAGCAGGAGGGTGTTTGTGTGTACTATACCATGGCGGCAGCAGGAGGGTGTTTGAGTGTACTATACCATGGCGGCAGCAGGAGGGTGTTTGTGTGTACTATACCATGGCGGCAGCAGGAGGGTGTTTGAGTGTACTATACCATGGCGGCAGCAGGAGGGTGTTTGTGTGTACTATACCATGGCGGCAGCAGGAGGGTGTTTGAGTGTACTATACCATGGCGGCAGCAGGAGGGTGTTTGTGTGTACTATACCATGGCGGCAGCAGGAGGGTGTTTGTGTGTACTATACCATGGCGGCAGCAGGAGGGTGTTTGTGTGTACTATACCATGGCGGCAGCAGGAGGGTGTTTGTGTGTACTATACCATGGCGGCAGCAGGAGGGTGTTTGAGTGTACTATACCATGGCGGCAGCAGGAGGGTGTTTGTGTGTACTATACCATGGCGGCAGCAGGAGGGTGTTTGTGTGTACTATACCATGGCGGCAGCAGGAGGGTGTTTGTGTGTACTATACCATGGCGGCAGCAGGAGGGTGTTTGTGTGTACTATACCATGGCGGCAGCAGGAGGGTGTTTGTGTGTACTATACCATGGCGGCAGCAGGAGGGTGTTTGAGTGTACTATACCATGAGGGTGTTTGTGTGTACTATACCATGGCGGCAGCAGGAGGGTGTTTGTGTGTACTATACCATGGCGGCAGCAGGAGGGTGTTTGTGTGTACTATACCATGGCGGCAGCAGGAGGGTGTTTGTGTGTACTATACCATGGCGGCAGCAGGAGGGTGTTTGAGTGTACTATACCATGGCGGCAGCAGGAGGGTGTTTGTGTGTACTATACCATGGCGGCAGCAGGAGGGTGTTTGAGTGTACTATACCATGGCGGCAGCAGGAGGGTGTTTGTGTGTACTATACCATGGCGGCAGCAGGAGGGTGTTTGTGTGTACTATACCATGGCGGCAGCAGGAGGGTGTTTGAGTGTACTATACCATGGCGGCAGCAGGAGGGTGTTTGTGTGTACTATACCATGGCGGCAGCAGGAGGGTGTTTGTGTGTACTATACCATGGCGGCAGCAGGAGGGTGGTTGTGTGTACTTGAGTGTACTACCATGGCGGCAGCAGGAGGGTGTTTGAGTGTACTATACCATGGCGGCAGCAGGAGGGTGTTTGAGTGTACTATACCATGGCGGCAGCAGGAGGGTGTTTGTGTGTACTATACCATGGCGGCAGCAGGAGGGTGTTTGAGTGTACTATACCATGGCGGCAGCAGGAGGGTGTTTGAGTGTACTATACCATGGCGGCAGCAGGAGGGTGTTTGAGTGTACTATACCATGGCGGCAGCAGGAGGGTGTTTGTGTGTACTATACCATGGCGGCAGCAGGAGGGTGTTTGTGTGTACTATACCATGGCGGCAGCAGGAGGGTGTTTGTGTGTACTATACCATGGCGGCAGCAGGAGGGTGTTTGTGTGTCCTATACCATGGCGGCAGCAGGAGGGTGTTTGAGTGTACTATACCACGGCGGCAGCAGGAGGGTATTTGTGTGTACTATACCATGGCGGCAGCAGGAGGGTGTTTGAGTGTACTTTACCACGGCGGCAGCAGGAGGGTGTTTTGTGTACTATACCATGGCGGCAGCAGGAGGGTGTTTGTGTGTACTATACCATGGCGACAGCAGGAGGGTGTTTGAGTGTACTATACCATGGCGGCAGCAGGAGGGTGTTTGTGTGTACTATACCATGGCGGCAGCAGGAGGGTGTTTGTGTGTACTATACCATGGTGGCAGCAGGAGGGTGTTTGAGTGTACTATACCATGGCGGCAGCAGGAGGGTTTTTGTGTGTACTATACCATGGCGGCAGCAGGACTATACCATGGCGGCAGCAGGAGGGTGTTTGTGTGTACTATACCATGGCGGCAGCAGGAGGGTGTTTGTGTGTACTATACCATGGTGGCAGCAGGAGGGTGTTTGAGTGTACTATACCATGGCGGCAGCAGGAGGGTGTTTGTGTGTACTATACCATGGCGGCAGCAGGAGGGTGTTTGAGTGTACTATACCATGGCGGCAGCAGGAGGGTGTTTGTGTGTACTATACCATGGCAGCAGCAGGAGGATGTTTGTGTGTACTATACCATGGCGGCAGCAGGAGGGTGTTTGTGTGTACTATACCATGGCGGCAGCAGGAGGGTGTTTGAGTGTACTATACCATGGCAGCAGCAGGAGGGTGTTTGTGTGTACTATACCATGGCGGCAGCAGGAGGGTGTTTGAGTGTACTATACCATGGCAGCAGCAGGAGGGTGTTTGTGTGTACTATACCATGGCGGCAGCAGGAGGGTGTTTGAGTGTACTATACCATGGCGGCAGCAGGAGGGTGTTTGTGTGTACTATACCATGGCGGCAGCAGGAGGGTGTTTGAGTGTACTATACCATGGCGGCAGCAGGAGGGTGTTTGAGTGTACTATACCATGGCGGCAGCAGGAGGGTGTTTGAGTGTACTATACCATGGCGGCAGCAGGAGGGTGTTTGTGTGTACTATACCATGGCGGCAGCAGGAGGGTGTTTGAGTGTACTATACCATGGCGGCAGCAGGAGGGTGTTTGTGTGTACTATACCATGGCGGCAGCAGGAGGGTGTTTGAGTGTACTATACCATGGCGGCAGCAGGAGGGTGTTTGTGTGTACTATACCATGGCGGCAGCAGGAGGGTGTTTGTGTGTACTATACCATGGCGGCAGCAGGAGGGTGTTTGTGTGTACTATACCATGGCGGCAGCAGGAGGGTGTTTGTGTGTACTATACCATGGCGGCAGCAGGAGGGTGTTTGTGTGTACTATACCATGGCGGCAGCAGGAGGGTGTTTGTGTGTACTATACCATGGCGGCAGCAGGAGGGTGTTTGTGTGTACTATACCATGGCGGCAGCAGGAGGGTGTTTGAGTGTACTATACCATGGCAGCAGCATTAGGGTGTTTGTGTGTACTATACCATGGCGGCAGCAGGAGGGTGTTTGTGTGTACTATACCATGGTGGCAGCAGGAGGGTGTTTGTGTGTACTATACCATGGCGGCAGCAGGAGGGTGTTTGTGTGTACTATACCATGGCGGCAGCAGGAGGGTGTTTGTGTGTACTATACCATGGCGGCAGCAGGAGGGTGTTTGTGTGTACTATACCATGGCGGCAGCAGGAGGGTGTTTGTGTGTACTATACCATGGCGGCAGCAGGAGGGTGTTTGAGTGTACTATACCATGGCGGCAGCAGGAGGGTGTTTGTACTCACCTAGTTGTACTCGCTTAGTTGTGGTTAAAGGGGTCGACTCACAGCTCCTGGCCCCGCCTCTGCACTGGTCGCTGCTAGGTCACTCTTCCTGCTCCTTGAGCTTTATCATACCTCTTCTTAAAGCTATGTATGGATCCTGCCTCCACTACATCACTTGCCAGACTATTCCACTTCCTGACAACTCTGTGACTGAAGAAACACTTCCTAACATCCCTGTGATTCATCTGAGTCTTCAACTTCCAACTGTGGCCCCTTCTTGCTGTGTCTCATCTCAGGAACATCCTGTCTGTCTACCTTGTTGATTCCTCTCAGTATTTTATATGTCGTTATCATATCCTTCTTATCATATCCTAGTTATCATATCTCTCCAGTCCTCCAGTGACATCAAGTCGATTTCCGTTAAACTCTCCTCATAAGATATGCCCCTTAGCTCCGGGACTAGTCTTGTTGCAAACCTTTGCACTATCTCTAATTTCCTTACAAGCTTGGCTAGGTGTTGATTCCAAACTGGTGCTGCATACTCCAATATAGGCCTAACGTACACGGTGTACAGGGTCCTCAATGATTCCTTATTGAGATGTCGGAATGCTATTCTTATGTTTGCTAGGCGTATGTATGCTGCAGCAGTTATTTGGTTGATGTACGCCTCAGGAGATGTGCCCGGTGTTATACTCACACCAAGATCATTTTCCTTGAGCGAGGTTTGTAGTCTCTGGTCACCTAGACTCTACTCTGCCTGCGGTCTTCTTTGCCCTTCCCCAATCCTCATGACTTTTCACTTGGTGGGGTTGAACTCCAGAAGCCAGTTTCTGGACCAGGCCTGCATCCTGTCCAGATCCTTTTGCAGTTCTGCCTGGTCCTCGTCCAGCTGAATTCTTCTCACCAACTTCACATCATCTGCAAACAGACACACTTTTGAGTCTATTCCTTCCGTCATGTTCACATATACCAAAAACAGCACTGGTCCTAAAACTGACCCCTCTGGAACCCCGCTCGTCACAGGCGACCACTCTGACACCTCGTCACGTACCATGACTCGCTGTCTTCCTGACAGGTATTCCCTGATCCACTGCAGTGTCTTCCCTGTTATTTCTGCCTGGTCCTCCAGTTTTTGCACTAATCTCTTGTGTGGCAATGTGTCAAACGCCTTATTACAGTCCAAGAAAACGCATTCTGCCTACCCACCCCTCTCTCTGTCTCTCTTGTCTCACTGCTGTCATCCTGTCATAGAACTCCAGTAGGTTTGTAACACAGGATTTCCCGTCCCTGAAACTGTGCTGATTGTCGTTGATAAGCTCATTCCTTTCTAGGTGCTCTACCACTCTTCTCCTGATAATCTTTTCCATGACTCTGCATACCACACATGTCAGTGACACTGGTCTGTAGTTTAATGCTTCGTATCTGTCTGCTTTTTTAAAAACTGGGAATACATTTTATGTCTTCCATACCTCAGGTAGTCGCCCTGTTGAAGATTGTTGTTAGTGGTACACATAGTGCCTCTGCGTCCCCTCTCGGGACCCATGGAAAGATGTTATACAGCCCCATTGCCTTTGAGGTATCTAGCTCGCTTAGCAGTGTCTTCACTTCTTCCTCGTTCATATATGTATTGTGTCCAACACTTGCTGGTGTACCCCACCTCTCTGTCTTTCTGGAGTCCCTTCTGTCCCTTCTCCGCACTTCGTGGTCATTTCTTGTAATCTCCCCTCCTTCCTTCCTCATCCTGATTACCTGGTTCTTGACTGTTGTTTTCCTCCTGATGTGGCTGTACAACAGCTTCAGGTCAGATTTGGGTTTTGCTGCTATATCAATTTCGTATTGTCGTTGGGCCTCCCTTCTTACCTGTGCATATTCATTTCTGGCTCTATGACTGCTCTCCTTATTCTCCTGGGTCCTTTGCTTTTTCTTTTTCTATTCTCTAGCACACTTGCTTTTGGCCTATCTACACCTTTGGGTGAACCAAGGGCTCATCCTGGCTTGTTTTGTTCGTTAGTTCTGTTACCATTGGGTACAAACGTCTCCTCAGCTTACTTGCATATTTTTTTTTATTATTATCACACTGGCCGATTCCCACCAAGGCAGGGTGGCCCGAAAAAGAAAAACTTTCACCATCATTCACTCCATCACTGTCTTGCCAGAAGGGTGTTTTACACTACAGTTTTTAAACTGCAACATTAACACCCCTCCTTCAGAGTGCAGGCACTGTACTTCCCATCTCCAGGACTCAAGTCCGGCCTGCAGGTTTCCCTGAACCCCTTCATAAATGTTACTTTGCTCACACTCCAACAGCACGTCAAGTATTAAAAACCTTTGTCTCCATTCACTCCTATCAAACACGCTCACGCATGCCTGCTGGAAGTCTAAGCCCCTCGCACACAAAACCTCCTTTACCCCCTCCCTCCAACCTTTCCTAGGCCGACCCCTACCCTGCCTTCCTTCCACTACAGACTGATACACTCTTGACGTCACTCTGTTTCGCTCCATTCTCTCTACATGTCCGAACCACCTCAACAACCCTTTCTCAGCCCTCTGGACAACAGTTTTGGTAATCCCGCACCTCCTCCTAACTTCCAAACTACGAATTCTCTGCATTATATTCACACCACACATTGCCCTCAGACATGACATCTCCACTGCCTCCAGCCTTCTCGCTGCAACATTCATCACCCATGCTTCACACCCATATAAGAGCGTTGGTAAAACTATACTCTCATACATTCCCCTCTTTGCCTCCAAGGACAAAGTTCTTTGTCTTCACAGACTCCTAAGTGCACCACTCACCCTTTTCCCCTCATCAATTCTATGATTCACCTTATCTTTCATAGACCCATCCGCTGATACGTCCACACCCAAATATCTGAATACATTCACCTCCTCCATACTCTCTCCCTCCAATCTGATATCCAATCTTTCATCACCTAATCTTTTTGTTATCCTCATAACCTTACTCTTTCCTGTATTCACTTTTAATTTTCTTCTTTTGCACACCCTACCAAATTCATCCACCAATCTCTGCAACTTCTCTTCAGAATCTTCCAAGAGCACAGTGTCATCAGCAAAGAGCAACTGTGACAACTCCCACTTTATGTGTGATTCTTTATCTTTTAACTCCACGCCTCTTGCCAAGACCCTCGCATTTACTTCTCTTACAACCCCATCTATAAATGTATTAAACAACCACGGTGACATCACACATCCTTGTCTAAGGCCTACTTTTACTGGGAAATAATTTCCCTCTTTCCTACATACTCTAACTTGAGCCTCACTATCCTCGTAAAAACTCTTCACTGCTTTCAGTAACCTACCTCCTACACCATACACCTGCAACATCTGCCACATTACCCCCCTATCCACCCTGTCATACGCCTTTTCCAAATCCATAAATGCCACAAAGACCTCTTTAGCCTTATCTAAATACTGTTCACTTATATGTTTCACTGTAAACACCTGGTCCACACACCCCCTACCTTTCCTAAAGCCTCCTTGTTCATCTGCTATCCTATTCTCCGTCTTACTCTTAATTCTTTCAATAATAACTCTACCATACACTTTACCAGGTATACTCAACAGACTTATCCCCCTATAATTTTTGCACTCTCTTTTGTCCCCTTTGCCTTTATACAAAGGAACTATGCATGCTCTCTGCCAATCCCTAGGTACCTTACCCTCTTCCATACATTTATTAAATAATTGCACCAACCACTCCAAAACTATATCCCCACCTGCTTTTAACATTTCTATCTTAATCTCATCAATCCCGGCTGCCTTACCCCCTTTTATTTTACCTACTGCCTCACGAACTTCCCCCACACTCACAACTGGCTCTTCCTCACTCCTACAAGATGTTATTCCTCCTTGCCCTATACACGAAATCACAGCTTCCCTATCGTTCGAGTCAATAATGTTCTTTCCCCGGACTTCGTCCAAGCTGAAGGTGTCCCTCAGGGATGTGTTCTAAGCACAACACTTTTTCTCCTTGCTATAAATGATTTGGCCTCTGTTCTTCCACCCAAAATTTGGTCATCACTCTATGTTGATGACTTCGCTATTGCTTGTGCAGGCGCTGACTGCCATTTCATTGCAGTTTCTCTCCAGCATGCGCTTGACCGTGTTTCCACTTGGGCCACCACGCATGGGTTTAAATTTTCAAGTACCAAAACTCACCAAATTACTTTCACTAGACGCTCTGTCATCTCCGATCATCCTTTGTATTTCTATGGCTCCCGTATCCCCGAACGTGATACAGTCAGGTTTCTAGGCCTTCTCTTTGACCTTAGGTTATCCTGGAAACCTCACATTACCTCTCTGAAGGCAACTTGTCACAGCCGGCTAAACCTTCTTAAAACCCTTGCTCATCTTTCCTGGGGAGCTGATCGTCGAACTCTGCTTTGCCTACATTCAGCCCTCGTTTTATCGAAACTCGATTATGGTGACCAAATTTATTCCGCGGCCTCTCCTGCTACTCTCTCTAGCCTTAACTCTATCCATCACCAAGGATTACGTTTGTGCCTTGATGCTTTTCGCTCTTCCCCTGTTGAGAGTCTCTATGCAGAAGCGAATGTTCCATCCTTGTCTGATCGCCGTGATGCCCATTGCCTTCGCTACTATGTACGCTCTCACGATCTCCACAATCCTTCCATTTATAGAATGGTCACCGATATTAGTAGACATTCTTTATTCGTTCGCCGCCCCTGTTTGCTCCATCCCTTTTCTCTTCGCCTACATTCACTCTTGTCTTCCCTCCAGTTACCACCTTTATATGTTCATATAGCATCTCACTTTTCCCTACCCCCCTGGGAAGTTCCAGCTGTTCTGGTCTATTCTTTTTCACTCCCTTTCTCGAAAGCTCAACTGCCTACGGTGGCTTCCCGCTCTCTTTTTCTTGATCACTTCCACTCATTCTCATGCCACCGCTGTGTACACAGATGGCTCTAAGTCTTCAGACGGCGTCGGATTCGCAGCAGTGTTTCTGGACAGCATCGTGCGGGGGCATTTACTATCTTCGGCTAGCATTTTTACTGCTGAATTGTATGCCATTCTTGCAGCACTTATTCGTATTGCATCTATGCCTGTGTCATCATTTGTGGTAGTCTCAGACTCCCTTAGTGCTCTACAGGCTATACGAAAATTTGATACATCTCACCCCCTAGTTCTCCGTATTCAACTTTGGCTATGCCGTATCTCTACGAAGCATAAAGATATTATTTTTTGTTGGGTCCCTGGTCATGTCGACGTACAGGGCAATGAACAGGCAGACACTGCTGCGCGGTCAGCAGTACATGACCTACCAGTTTCCTATAGAGGTGTTCCATTTCTGGACTATTTTGCTGCAATAGCTACCCACCTTCACGCCCGCTGGCAACAACGTTGGTCAACTCTGCTTGGTAACAAACTTCATTCTGTTAAACTGAGCATAGGTTACTGGCCGTCTTCTTGTCATCAGTGCCGTGGTTAGGAGACCACTCTCTCCCATCTTCGCATTGGCCACACTCGTCTTACTCATGGGTATCTCATGGAGGGAGACCCTGTACCTCTCTGTGAGCAGTGTCAAGTTCCAGTATCGATTAGCCACATTCTGTTAGACTGCCCTCTCTATCAACGAGCACGCAGAATTTACCTCCAACGCCGTCTTTGTTCTACTACTCTCTCTTTACCTTCCCTTCTTGCTGATGGACCCTCCTTTAATCCTGACTCTCTCATTGACTTCTTGACAACGACTGATTTACTCCACAAACTCTGATGATGATACCTTACGCACTCCCCTCAGCCCTTTCTAGCTCAGTCTCTTGCTGCCCTTTACCCTTTCACCATCCACTGCTCCGCTGTTATCCGTAACCAATTACTCATTCACCTCCCTTTTGCCACCTGATGCCCTCACTTCCTTCTTGCCCTGCAGCGCTGTATAGCCCTTGTGGCTTAGCGCTTCTTTTTGATTATAATAATAATAATCTCTTTTTACATTGCTTCACCACTCTCTTAACCTCTCTCTTTTTCTCCATATACTCTTCCCTCATTGCATATTGTTGTCACATATTCCATCATCTCATTTACTGACTTCCCTGCCAGTTCTCTGGCCCACTGAACCCTGTGCATTAAATTCTTCATGCCTGTGTAGTCCCCTCTCTTGTAGTTTGGCTTCATTCGTCCTCCCCTTCTTGCTTCCCTCTCCAGTTGTAACTATACTATGTATTCGAAGTTCAGAACCACGCGGTCGCTGGCCCTGAGGGTCTTTCATATGTGATGTCTTCAATATATGCACTTCTCAAGGTGAATACTAGATCTAATCTTGCTGGTTCATCGTCTCCTCTCTCTCTGGCTGTGTCCCTTATGTGTTGGTATGTGAGGTTTTCCAGTACCACCTCCATCTTAGCCCTCCACGTTTCTGGGCCCCCATGCGGCTCCAGGTTCTTCCTTTTGATTGAAGTTGCCCACAATCAGCAGCTTTGCCCTGCTTGCAAGAGCCCTTCTGACTATTTCAGCCAGTATGTGGTGGGGTATACACCACTGCATTTACCACCTTGAGACCTCCAGACTGAAGTGCTCCTATTAAGTAATCTCTTGCCTCTCCTCTGTCCCCCTCTCTCCAGGTCATCAAAATCCCATTGGTTTTTGATGATGAGTGTCACTCCTCCACCCATCTGTTCCCTCTGTCTTTCCCCAGAATCTGATATCCCATTGGAAAGATGGCATCTGTAATCATTCTTGTGAGCTTGGTTTCTGTAGGAGCTATGATGTCTAGTGATGCATCTGATTCCTTTGTGCCACTCCTCCCACTTATTCATTATTTCATCAGTGTTGGTGTACCATCCCCTCAGCTTCCTCTCCAACACTGTGTTCTGGGGGGGTCTGTAGGGGTGCAAGACCTGGCAGTGTCCTGTGCAATTCTACAGCATAGTGTGGGGTGGGAGCTGTAAGTGTGGATTGTGGGTTGTGCTGGGATAGGATGTTTGGCCGTGGGGTTCTGAGGGTGGTTCTGTGTGTGCTTGCGCTTGTTGCTCTGCCCGGCTTTGAATGTCCTCTGCTGACTCTGTCCTTGTCTCTTTTCCTAGCCCTTTTCATTTTTGTGTCCTGTCCCTCAGCTGCTGTCATTCTGTTCTTGTTCTGTGGTGGTCTAGGAACACCCTCATGCATGTTGATTTCTTCAGCCGTGATTTCTCTTGCAGGATCCTGTTCTGCATTGTTTCTGTCTTGAAAATCAGTTTGACCAGCCAATTTCTCCCTCTCAGGTACCCCCCTATTCTCTGAAAATTTACTATCTCAGTCATGTTCCCTCACCTAATTCTTTGATGGTTTCAATCTCCTGTTTTCCTTTCTGCTGTCTTTCATTGTGTCCTCTCTTCATTCTCCTGAAGCCTATGAATAAACACTGACTTCTCCATCTCCTCCTCACATTGCCTTTCCCTCTGTGTCTCTGGGTCCCATTTGTACATGGCCATTGTCTCCCTTATTTTTTTCTGTAACTCTTGGTGGCATGGTCGTGC
This sequence comes from Cherax quadricarinatus, assembly GCF_038502225.1. NCBI lineage: Eukaryota > Metazoa > Arthropoda > Malacostraca > Decapoda > Parastacidae > Cherax > Cherax quadricarinatus. The sequence continues at coordinate 44,848 of NW_027195477.1, forward strand.
CTCTGCATAGGACCTGTCACCTTCTCTACCTTCTCCCCCCTAACTACAATTCCTGCTTCCAACAGCTCTGCCCCTTCATTCCTTGGCCCTGCTTGGTGGATTGATAGGGCTTTAATGTAAGTCTTGTCTCCTTCCTTTCCATTGGGCTCCTCGTTCAGTAGGGGTGTACCTGTTTCAGATGTCATGTCTCCTCTGGACAATAGCCCTGTAGCTCGCTTTAGCATATTTACCTCATATTTTAGGGTCCATATCCTGGCTTCTGCAGACAAGGAGAGTGATTGGGGAGGTGGAGAGTGGGAAGGAGGGTAGAGGAAGAGGGAAAAAAAGGGGGAAAGGGAGGGAGGAGGGAAACGAGAGAAGCAGAGGGGAAGAGAGAGAGAGGGGGGAAGGAATGAGGTAAAGGCAAAGAGGAAAGAGAGGAATACTGTGGAGGCATCAGGAGGGTGCTTGTGCACACAATACTGTGGAGACATCAGGAGGGTGCTTGTGTGCACAATACTATGGTGGCAGCAGGAGGGTGCTTGTGTGCACAATAATGTGGAGGCATCAGGAGAGCGCTTGTGTGCACAATACTATGGTGGCAGCAGGAGGGTACCTGTGTGCGCAATACTACAGTGGCAGCAGGAGGGCACTTGTAATCTTCAGTCGAAGGGCTCATTCTTACTGACGAAGCCTCTTACATCAGTAGTTCTCAATACAGCCTCCCGATGATGCCTAAAAAGACGTGATTTTAAAACATAAGTTGCATGCTATAACATATTAGTAAACATCATCTGTGAGAACCAGAGCGAATGTGGTAGATAACGAACAGAAAGGAATGAGTTGTCACAGGGAAATTTCAGTAACTGAAATCAGTTGAATCAATGAGAGGCCTGAAAATACGGTTATCCTGCCATATGTGACTAAGGAGTGCCAGTAACTTTATAGTAATACTGAAGGACAGTATGAGGGGAAGTATGAAATGGAATTATTCTAAATTAAACACATACAAATCACTATCATATCAACTAGTAATCATAAGTTTTAGTTAATCCCTTCCGAACATTTTTTTTTTATCCTGCCTAGACATAGTTATAAACTGGGAAATTAATATTATTTCTCGCACACATCTCTGCATTTATCCACTTTGTATATACTACCAGGGGGGTTCTTTGATGATGTTTTTCAGCACTTGTAAAATTTACGACAGAGCCTAACGAAGCGACACTGTAATCCATTAAGATCTAAATACTCCTACTATATATAACAAATGGGATAAAAAAATACGTGAGCGCTCGTGAAGAACAAGAGCATGACAGTGTTACAGAAATATGCAACTGATTAGAAAACATGGTTGATCAAGACTGGATAACACAGCTGAACAAGACTGTCTAGATAAGAAGGTTCTTCAAGACTGACTACATAACACGATTGATTACGTCTGCATAATGAAGTTGATCCAAGCTGATTAGATAACACGGTTGATAAAACCCATAACAGATAAACCAGTTAAAGGAGAAGGGACAGAAAATAGAAAACAAAGATGTAATGAACGGGGTTAGAAACCAATTAAGATTGATATAAAAATGTAATGGAAATGACACCAAATTGTAATAAAGACTTTGGAAAAGAAAGGGAGGGATATGGGGAACCACATATAAAGAATATATCGTATATAAGTGATGAATGATAAATGACTCCAAATGTAATAAATGAATAGTGTAGTTTATAAATAAATGAAACAATAGAATATTACAATGCTATAATACAACGTTAAGAACTGGAAGGATATAATAATTAAAATATGGGAGCTGGTACTTCAATATTTGGATTATATAAATAATATTTACCGTCAACATTCATTTTCTGGTCAATGATATTACACCTATTTTAAGATAAGTTTGTGATGATGATTCCCAATATGTCATTGGTTTTGTTTGACTGGCTCTAGTTTTTTATAAACTTGGTATCCCATTAAAAAAATGGGAAAAATATATTGATCAGGTGGGACTAACTTACAAATCGCACTGAAATTATTTGAGATCATACTAAAATCAAATTATGTAATACTATCACTTCATTCTATATAATAACAGATTAACACTGTAAATACTTCATATGAAAACGTTCGTACTATTTTGCTCTATGTTGGTCATCAATACAGTTTTCTTGAGTGAGCAATTAGAAGAGATGTATATTGGTTACCACTGCGCAATAACACACGTTTCAAGCTTCTAATGGAGCTGTTTGTACAGTAGCCAATCTCCTGGTCGATGTTAAAGTCCCAGCCAAAGAAGTCCAGGGATGTTACTACAGTATACAAATTCTTCATCTTGGCTGAAGTAAGGAAGGAGCTCAACCTCTCTTGTCCAATAAGCTGTTATTTTAACTTCTTGTTATAGACAGTTCTTTTCTTTTATTCTGAATGCTAAAAGTTCAGATTCTTGCCTTGACAGACTAAGGTCACGTATCAGATCATTGAGTACTTCTCAGGAGAACTGCCGGGGTGTTGAAATGCTTACTTCATATTCACTTCCACTGTTATCACCTATGTTACATCCAAAACCCTGAGTTTCTTCAACATTTGACAACAGAACGTATGGAACGTTTTGACGGTGTGGCACAGGTCTCCTTGCTGACTCCAAATCAGGATATTCCAACTTCTCTTTCTTGTATCGACTGAAACCTTTCACATTCACCATACAGAAACAGTAATCGTTGTGGTGGTTATTCGGTTCTCTCCGCACCATAGACACACCCAAGTTTAAACTTTTCCTTTGCCTAATTTTCCACTGTCGTAAGCGTTCTATACAGGTTTTGTAGACCATATGGGGAGCCTAAGACTTGTCTTGTTCTCCAAGCTCCACCCCAAAATAAGCAAGATAAGCTTGCTTTACAAAATCTGATTTTTCCTTTTTGCAACGAATATTCGCCACAAATGTAGCAAAATGCACTGGGATTGTTTTAGCAGACTCTTCGTGAAAAATTCATGTTTATCTGGAAAAAATAACGTGGTCGTAGTTGATAGGTACCTTACCCACTTCCATACATTTATTAAATAAAAGCACCAAACCACTCCAAAACTATATCCCCTCCTGCTTTTAACATTTCTATCTTTATCCTATCACTCCCAGCTGCCTTACCCCCTTTCATTCTACCCACTGCCTCACGAACTTCCTCACACTCACAACTGGCTCTTCCTCACTCCTACAAGATGCTATTTCTCCTTGTCCTATACTCAAAATCACAGCTTCCCTATCTTCATCAACATTTAACAATTTCTCAAAATATTCCCTCCATTTTCCCGATACCTCTAACTCTCCATTTAATAACTCTCCTCTCCTATTTTTAACTATTAAATCAATTCGTTCCCTAGGCTTTCTCAACTTATTAATTTCACTCCAAAACTTTTTCTTATTTTCAACAAAATTTGTTGATAACATCTCACCCACTCTCTCATTTGCTCTCTTTTTACGTTTCTTCACCACTCTCTTAACTTCTCTTTTTTTCTCCATATACTCCTCCCTCCTAGCATCACTTCTACTTTGTAAAAAGTAGTAGTCACTGATAGGTTGGTAAACAGCAACTGCCCGGGGAGGTACTACCGTCCTGCCAAGTGAGAGTGAAACAGAAACCTGTAACTGTTTTACATGAGGGAAGGATTGCTGGTGTCCCTCTTTTCTGTCTCATAAACACGGTGGATAACATGTATATCTTGCAACTTCTACTTACACTTAGGTCACACTACACAGGCATGCAGATGCATATATAAGCATACACACATTTAGTTTTTTTCTTTCTCTTAATAGTTCTTGTTCTTCTTTATTTCCTCTATTCTCCATGGGGAAGTGGAAAAGAATATTTTTTCTGTAAGCCATGCGTATCGTAAGAGGTGACTAAAATGCCGGGAGCAATGGCCTTGAAATTGCTTCTGTAGAAAATACTAAAAAAGAGAAGAAAAACATTATATATATATATATATATATATATATATATATATATATTATTTTTATTATTATGACACTGGCCGATTCCCACCAAGGCAGGGTGGCCCGAAAAACAAAAACTTTCACCATCATTCACTCCATCACTGTCTTGCCAGAAGGGTGCTTTACACTACAGTTTTTAAACTGCAACATTAACACCCCTCCTTCAGAGTGCAGGCACTGTACTTCCCATCTCCAGGACTCAAGTCCGGCGTGCCGGTTTCCCTGAATCCCTTCATAAATGTTACTTTGCTCACACTCCAACAGCACGTCAAGTATTAAAAACCATTTGTCTCCATTCACTCCTATCAAACACGCTCACGCATGCCTGCTGGAAGTCCAAGCCCCTCGCACACAAAACCTCCTTTACCCCCTCCCTCCAACCTTTCCTAGGCCGACCCCTACCCCGCCTTCCTTCCACTACAGACTGATACACTCTTGAAGTCATTCTGTTTCGCTCCATTCTCTCTACATGTCCGAACCACCTCAACAACCTTCCTCAGCCCTCTGGACAACAGTTTTTGCAATCCCGCACCTCCTCCTAACTTCCAAACTACGAATTCTCTGCATTATATTCACACCACACATTGCCCTCAGACATGACATCTCCACTGCCTCCAGCCTTCTCCTCGCTGCAACATTCATCACCCACGCTTCACACCCATATAAGAGCGTTGGTAAAACTATACTCTCATACATTCCCCTCTTTGCCTCCAAGGACAAAGTTCTTTGTCTCCACAGACTCCTAAGTGCACCACTCACCCTTTTCCCCTCATCAATTCTATGATTCACCTCATCCTTCGTAGACCCATCCGCTGACACGTCCACTCCCAAATATCTGAATACATTCACCTCCTCCATACTCTCTCCCTCCAATCTGATATCCAATCTTTCATCACCTAATCTTTTTGTTATCCTCATAACCTTACTCTTTCCTGTATTCACCTTTAATTTTCTTCTTTTGCACACCCTACCAAATTCATCCACCAATCTCTGCAACTTCTCTTCAGAATCTCCCAAGAGCACAGTGTCATCAGCAAAGAGCAGCTGTGACAACTCCCACTTTGTGTGTGATTCTTTATCTTTTAACTCCACGCCTCTTGCCAAGACCCTCGCATTTACTTCTCTTACAACCCCATCTATAAATATATTAAACAACCACGGTGACATCACACATCCTTGTCTAAGGCCTACTTTTACTGGGAAAAAATTTCCCTCTTTCCTACATACTCTAACTTGAGCCTCACTATCCTCGTAAAAACTCTTCACTGCTTTCAGTAACCTACCTCCTACACCATACACTTGCAACATCTGCCACATTGCTACCCTATATATATATATATATATATATATATATATATATATATATATATATATATATATATATATATATATATATATATATATATATATATATATATATATATATATATATATATATATATATATATATATATATATATATATATATATATATATATATATATATATATATATATATATATATATATATATGTATATATATAGATATATACATATATATATATATATATATATATATATATATATATATATATATATATATATATATATATATATATATATATATATATATATATATATATATATATATATATATATATATATATATATATATATATATATATATATATATATAATAATAATAATAATAATAATATAATATCTTTATTTACTACAAGTACATGTACAAGGTATACAGTCCTAGCTGACAACAATGACATACTACTGTATAGAAAGTCTCTTGTTATGCTCGGCATTTCGGTACATTTCGGGCAAATTAGGTCAGTGTCCCAGGATGCAACCCACACCAGTCGACTAACACCCAGGTACCCATTTTGCTGATGGGGAACATAGACAACAGGTGGAAAGAAACACGTCCAATGTTTCTACTCTGGCTGGGAATCGAACCCAGACCCTCGCTGTGTGAAGCGAGAGCGTTAGCCACCAGGCGAAAACACATGACATCCTAATCTACTGGACCATACGATCCTAAGAGTAGCGCATCCAGTGGAACTGGATGTTGTACTTGCTACACAAGGACACACGATAGTGTGGATGACTCTAGGCTAATTTCGTTCTGGTCATCCACACCATTGTGTGTCCTTGGGTAGCGAGTACAACATCCAGTTCCGCTGGAAGCGCTGCTCTTAAGGATCATATGGTCCAGTGGATTAGGGCGTCATGGGTTTTCGCCCACCATGAGGCAGGCCAAAGCAGAATGGGTTCGAGTCCTTGGCTAGTGCAGTGTTGTTATTGATCAATACCACTCGTTCGTGGTCACAATAATATATATATATATATATATATATATCTATATATATATATATATATATATATATATATATATATATATATATATATATATATATATATATATTGTGACCACGAACGAGTGGTCACAATAATATGGTGGGCGAAAACGCATGACATCCTAATCCACTGGACCATACGATCCTAAGAGTAGCGCATCCACTGGAATTGGATGTTGTACTCGCTACACAAGGACACACGATAGTGTGGATGACTCTAGGCTAATTTCGTTCTGGTCATCCACACCATTGTGTGTCCTTGGGTAGCGAGTACAACATCCAGTTCCGCTGGAAGCGCTACTCTTAAGGATCGTATGGTCCAGTGGATTAGGATGTCATGTGTTTTCACCCACCATATTATTGTGACCACTCGTCCGTGGTCACAATATATCTATATATATATATATATATATATATATATATATATATATATATATATATATATATATATATATATATATATATATATATATATATATATATATATTATTGTGACCACGAACGAGTGGTATTGATCAATAACAACACTGCACTAGCCAATTCTGGATGGTTCAGTCTCCACGGAAGTCGTACCCAGTATTGTCCAGATTCAAATATTACATCTCTCAGGTATTGTTCTTGAGTAAAAGAATCGTCTGGACTTTCTTCATTTACATTTATTCCAATGCTGTCTAATTCCCACAATTTATGCACTGGCTCAACACCAACTCTATGAAAGAATTATACTGGGGCACGACTTCATGAGTAAGACACACAGTTATGGTATTTGTAGTTTCCTCTAGTCATGAATTGTTATTACGAGGAATCCTACCATACATTTCATGGCCTCCTGCAGTCTTCAAAAGGGTGACACCACATTTCTTTACCATACCCTTTACAAAGGAGGCATAATAGTCACTACCTATCAAAATATTTATTGGGTCTACAGAATCATCACTTACACCAGAAGGTGCTAAATTTACATTATGTGAAAGTCTTTCTCTAGCTTTACTAAGCCTTATTGTAGATATTTTCTCTGGAAGTCTATCTACAATTACTACATTAACACGTTTTTTCTCGTTGCCCAACCTGACAGTTACATAAACAGTGTCATACAATTGAGACTTTTTATCCGAGAGAAAACCAGATAATTTTAAAGTTGTGGGATCTCCCATCTGTACTTTCATACCATCAAGACATTTACGTTCTATGAAAGTACACTGGGATCCCTGGTCCAATAATGCATTTACATTTTTTGATTTATGCCTTTTATCATCAATTTTTACCTGTAACACAGGTAAGGCTACTTCAGCAAACCCATCATTATTAACATTAGCAGCAATTTTTACATTAGCTACTGTTGTATCAGGATTGTCAACATTATCATTATTATCAACATTAACATATAGACCCTTACACATGACTATAGGGTGTCTTCCTTTGTGACATTGTGGCCCGGTGGCCTGGTGGCTAAAGCTCCCGCTTCACACACGGAGGGCCCGGGTTCGATTCCCGGCGGGTGGAAACATTCGACACGTTTCCTTACACCTGTTGTCCTGTTCACCTAGCAGCAATTAGGTACCTGGGTGTTAGTCGACTGGTGTGGGTCGCATCCTGGGGGACAAGATTAAGGACCCCAATGGAAATAAGTTAGACAGTCCTCGATGACGCACTGACTTTCTTGGGTTATCCTGGGTGGCTAACCCTCCGGGGTTAAAAATCCGAACGAAATCTTATCTTATCTTATCTTATCTTATCTTAACAGAAATTTAATTTGGCATAACAATCCTTTACATTGTGATTACCCAAACACCTGTTACATCTGTCAAGTTCCTCCAATCTTTCAACTTTATCATTCCATGAATTGCATGCATTGCAATTCTTAGAATTGACTGGTTTCCTATTAACTGTGCTACTCTTAGGAGGGTGCTTATTCTTCTTACCTTGTGGAGAATCATTATTTCTGATTCCTGCTACTTGATATGCACCTATGCAACTCTTTTTAGGAAATGAATTTTGATTATTAACATTGGGATAATTTTTCCCTTTGTGAAACTTGACAGACACCTCAGAGTTATTATGTGTTGCATCTTTAAAATGAGTTAGTTGGCTGGTCTGCAACTGCACAATTAATTCTTGTAGACCTAGTCTTATTTCCTCCAGACCAAAATAACCCTTGTGATATTTATTCAAGAGGCATTCAAGTATTTTATAGCTTAATTTATTCTGTACCATGGCACTCAATAACCAGTCTGATTCCTTCAGATTATATTTATTACTTAAAGTTTTGAGAGTGCTCTCCAGTTTAACTCTAAACTGCTGTAAACCTTTGTAAGTGTGATCTGGAGATTTTAAATTAACAATAACATTCATTAGATCCAACCTACTTTGTTCTATATTACCATAAGTGACTTTCAACAAGTCAACTGCTTCCTTGTAAGAGTCATTTACATTGGGAAAGGCTTGTATGAGTATGTGAGCATCTCCTCTTACCTGTTCTTTGAGGTAAAATAATTTAGTTACACAGGCTAGGTCACTCCTGTCATGCACAGCTGCTTTAAAAATTGACCAAAATTCCTCCCAATTTTCTCCAGGATTAAACACAGGCAAACACAATTCTGGGAGTTTTGGCAAAGTCATATTATTTGTTGGAGCAGACTGACCAACTGCCTGGTTTACACATTTTAATTTATTCAAGGCCTGACTTTTACAAGAATCTTTTCCTCTAATTCATAATACTGATTAATCATGAGATCTATTTCAGTCTCATCTACACAGTTTACTAATAAATCTCCTTCATATTTGTTGTAATATAATTTGTATGAATCATATCTATTCTCTAAAGCATCTAAATACACTTTTAAATCATCAGTATCCACAGTTTCTTGATTCATTAATTCCAAGCACTTATTATATGCCTTGGTTACATGAACTTTTCTAGCCTGTAGTGATGCTTTCTTTACTCTATATTCCATATGTTTGTCTTCTACATCAATTTTCTCATTTACAGCCATGATGCAATGTATTAAATTCAACTCAATTAATAACGCTAATTACAACTTACAACACTCATACAACTTACCTTTGAATAAATCCTAGCTACTTGAGCTTAGCAATTACATGTATAATATAAATTTTAAATGTACATTAATACAAACTTGGCTCATCAAAATTAATATTATACAAATTAATAAATCCTTGCCAGAATTTGGCATAGCAAAATTAATATTATACACAATATAATCTTTATCCACACTTGTCTTATCAATTACACATACACTGATATAAATCTTGGCCAGAATTGTCTTATCAAATTAATATTATACAAATACATTAATATAAATCCTAGCCACTCTGGCTTTGCAAAATTAATATACACATTAATATAATTAGCTACACTTGACTAATCAATTACACATATACTGATATAAATCTTGGCCAGAATTGTCTCATCAAATTAGTATTATACAAATTAATATAAACTTAGCCAGACTTGAGCTTAGCTTATCAAAATTAATATTGTAATTATTATAATCCACAGCTTGGCAGTCTTCAAGCTGGCACTGGACAAGCACCTAAAGTCAGTTCCTGATCAGCTGGGCTGTGGCTCGTACGTTGGTTTGCGTGCAGCCAGCAGCAACAGCCTGGTTGATCAGGCGCTGATCCACCAGGAGGCCTGGTCACAGACCGGGCCGCGGGGGCGTTGACCCCCGAAACTCTCTCCAGGTAACTCCAGGTAACATCCACCTCCTTCTGTTATTTCACATATAATTAAGTAATTAACTAATTAATGACTTCACTAATTACCTCCGGTTCAAGAAGGACCAACAGGCAAATTAAATGTGGAAAATTGCATTTATCTGAATGTAACTAATTATGTACATAACAGTAAATGATAATAAAGATAATTATTATTTATCAATGTTACATAGACAAGTAGGAATTTGGGACACCTAGGTCGCAAAAATGTCCCCCTTCGATACCTACCACTGTCATAACCACAAGTTGCTCTGGACCTATTAATTAAATGAAATGTACATACACCAGGAATACTGGTAAATATATAAATTTGTGGACTGTATATTAAAAATAATAAATGGTTATATATATACACAATTACATAACAGAAGGAAAATATATCTTAATATCACTCACCAATTTGACTGAATATTAAGTTGTATCATACTCAGAAAAATCTCACTAACTAAATTTATGAAAACACTGGCCAGAATTATACACAAATCTAGAGAGCTTATCTGAGGTTCCTGGAGCTGTCTTGTCCAGTCGCCTGATATCTCAAGTTATGCAGGAATGCATGTCCAACAATTTCGCCTCCTATTTGAGAGGTGTCAGCCCAATTTTTACCTCTAGAGCACGAAAATTCCTTCCCATTACACTAACGTTGTATCCAATTTAAAACCAAGATGGCGAGTCTCGTCTGCGCAGACGCAGGCTTTCCGTTTTCTATGACATAAATATTATTAAATACAGTATGGCCATCTATTTACATATAAATACTGAATTTCTGGAAAATATATACAGTATTTTCCACAGCTGGTGATAGTGTGACAAATACTGGAAGGTGAAATTATAAAGGCGTGGTAAGAGGTAGAACTATGTAGGAATGGTAGTTGTTAGGATGTAAATTTGTGTAGCATAGTAGCTACTAGGAGGTAGAACTATCATGGAGTGGTACCTGTTCGGATGTCAGGTCGTATGGCATGGTAGCTGCTATGTGGTAGTAGATGCCGGGATGTAGAATGATGTAGCAGGATACCGAACTATGTAGGAAAGGTAGCTATTAGGATTGAAAAGGAGTGTGTGATAACTTAGCAGCTACTTTATGGAATGGCTGTGATGGTGTAGGATCTACTAGGAAGTAGTATTTCACGTGGAAGGTGGAGGGGATGGTTAGCTAGTACAGTTGGTAATGGGGTGGAGAGAAGTAGCCTTGGTCTAGCGTGTGACTAGACAGTGTTCAGAATTAGAAACACACACTGGCTACTTACGTCACAATCAGCTATATTTCATAAGAAATTAATGTTTTGCTTACCCTCTTTTAAATATGGAGTAATATCCTAGTTGATGACCCATAAATAAAAGAGTGCCTTATATTTTTATATTTCAGCTTTCAGTTGAATCTTTAACTAGGAAATATTATTCGGTGATCAGGTTTGGTATAGTTCAAATACGCTACTCACTTGATAAAGCTCTGATAAGTGCATATTTGCAGGTAATGCTTACTTTACATATACGTTAAAAAAATTTTGATCACCTTGATGAACTTAAACTTTCAGTCATATAAAAAAACAACCTTGAGGTCATATCTTAAGAATTACGAAAAAGTGCTCTCTCAACGAAAAAAAAAAATTGTTTTTGTAAGAGGGAAAACATGGGTGTGTGGCACTCTCTGGGTCTGTAGCAGCTGTTCCCAGGTATCATAGCGCAGCAGCACACATACTTTGGCCAGTGAGCTGCACACACACACACACACACACAGAGAGGGAGCAGATATGTTGTGTGTACCACTTACCACAATCTTCAACACATCCCTGGAAACTGGGCAACTACCTGAGGTATGGAAGACGGCAAATGTAGTTCCCATTTTCAAAAAAGGAGACAGAAAAGAGGCACTAAACTATAGACCTGTGTCATTGACGTGTATAGTATGCAAAATTATGGAGAAGATTATCAGGAGGAGAGTGGTGGAGCACCTGGAACGGAACAGGAGTATAAATGCCAACCAGCACGGATTCACGGAAGGCAAATCCTGTGTCACAAACCTTCTGGAGTTTTATGATAAAATAACAGAAGTAAGACAAGAGAGAGAGGGGTGGGTTGATTGCATCTTCTTGGACTGCAAGAAGGCCTTTGACACAGTTCCTCACAAGAGATTAGTGCAGAAGCTAGAGCATCAGGCGCATATAACAGGAAGGGCACTGCAATGGATCAGAGAATACCTGACAGGGAGGCAACAACGAGTCATGGTACGTAATGACGTATCACAGTGGGCACCTGTGACGAGCGGGGTCCCACAGGGGTCGGTCCTAGGACCAGTGCTATTTTTGGTATATGTGAACGACATGACGGAAGGGTTAGACTCAGAAGTGTCCCTGTTTGCAGATGATGTGAAGTTAATGAGGAGAATTAAATCTGATGAGGACCAGGCAGGACTTCAAAGAGACCTGGACAGACTGGACACCTGGTCCAGCAAATGGCTTCTCGAATTTAATCCTGCCAAATGCAAAGTCATGAGGATAGGGGAAGGGCACAGAAGACCACAGACAGAGTATAGGCTAGGTGGCCAAAGACTGCAAACCTCACTCAAGGAGAAAGATCTTGGGGTGAGTATAACACCGAGCATGTCTCCGGAAGCACACATCAATCAGATAACTGCTGCAGCATATGGGCGCCTGGCAAACCTGAGAACAGCATTCCGACACCTTAGTAAGGAATCATTCAAGACACTGTACACCGTGTATGTCAGGCCCATACTGGAGTATGCAGCACCTGTTTGGAACCCGCACTTGATAAAGCACGTCAAGAAACTAGAGAAAGTACAAAGGTTTGCGATAAGGTTAGTTAGAGAGCTAAGGGGAATGTCCTATGAAGAAAGATTAAGGGAAATCGGCCTGACGACACTGGAGGACAGGAGGGTCAGGGGAGACATGATAACGACATATAAAATACTGCATGGAATAGACAAGGTGGACAAGGACAGGATGTTCCAGAGAGGGGACACAGAAACAAGAGGCCACAATTGGAAGTTGAAGACACAAATGAGTCAGAGAGATAGTAGGAAGTATTTCTTCAGTCATAGAGTTGTAAGGCAGTGGAATAGCCTAGAAAATGACGTAGTGGAGGCAGGAACCATACACAGTTTTAAGACGAGGTTTGATAAAGCTCATGGAGCGGGGAGAGAGAGGGTCTAGTAGCAACCGGTGAAGAGGCGGGGCCAGGAGCTAGGACTCGACCCCTGCAACCACAAATAGGTGAGTACAAATAGGTGAGTACACACTCCTCCTTTGTAGTGGGTCACAGGCGCCAGGCTCCGAGAATCTTAGTGCTTTTAGGGCGTGTTTTAGCAGCTAGAAGTAACCAGTGTTAGTGACAACGTCAATGAACAACCCTACAAGTGATAACCAGTGTATTAGCAAACATAAATAAAGTGAAGGCGAGAGAAAGCCTGAAATTATACAACAAAATTTCAAAGCGCCAGTCGTTGAGGCCTAGTTGGCACCTGTTGCCACAGTGTTACACATATACAAAGTACAAATCGAGTGACTAAAGAGAAAAGACCAAATAGAATTAAGAGAGGCATAAAGTGATAACCAGTGTATTAGCAAACATAAATAAAGTGAAGGCGAGAGAAAGCCTGAAATTATACAACAAAACAACAATTATACAACAAAATTTCAAAGCACCAGTCGTTGAGGCCTAGTTGGCACCTGTTGTCACATTGTTACACATATACAAAGTACAAATCGAGTGACTAAAGAGAAAAGACCAAATAGAATTAAGAGAGGGTGGCTAACGACAAAATGTGATGTAGCACACAGAGTGAACAAGCTAGCCAGAAAGGGGATATATATATATATACATACATATACATAAATATATATAAGCAGAGGTGGTGGCAGCAGTAGGCCTGAGGGAGTAGCGCCGCCATAACAGGCTGGGTGTCATCACAAATAAGTAGTGTACTTACCCAAAGTGAAGTGTAAATTATAAAAGTAGCAGTATACAAGTGATAAGTGTGGTAAATGAGGACTCAAAAGGGCAACGAGATAAAAACAGCGAAGAAGCCAGCGGCGGAAGGGCGAGGTGCACGAGTCATCGTACAGCAAGCATCGTACAGCGAGCATCGTACATCAGGCATCTGGATGGACGTCCCCTCTGACCAGTAACGTACAAATCACCTGTTTGTGGTTGGGGGAAGTCTGAGTGATAGAGCCGGCCCAGCGGTCACTGGTAACTCGATATCTAAACCCTGCTCCAGAGCGATTATCATACACACAACACCTAGCAGTAGTAGGAAGATAAACTTTGTAGGAGTAAGGATTAAGCAGGAGGATTAAGTCGTGGCTAATGGGACTACAGCTCTGACAACAGTTTCGAGAGATAATGGTCTAGGACACAAAGACAGTACAATCTGAGAAGCAAGTACTGGGTACACATGTAACTACTTTCAGTGTTAATGGTATCTCATTAGTATTACGGATACACAGAAGTGAATTGTATTTCTGGGACATATAAACAACTGACGTGCTCACACACACACACACGCGCGCACACACATACACACTCGGGGCTCGACCCCTGAAACCACAACTAGGTGAGTACACACAGCTGATCCTTGGAATTTGACCGCCTCCCCCACAGACCTCTTACCTTTCCCCTCCCTCGCGTTTCTCCCTCTCAATACCCTCTTTCCCTCCTTTCTCCCTCTCTCTTTCTCTCCCTCTCCCTCTCTTTCTCCCTCTCTCTACCCTTTCTCTCCCCCTCACATTTCTCTCTCTCCCCCTTGGTCTTATCCCTCACCCCCATACTCTCTCCTCTCAATACCCTCTCTCCCTCCTTTCTCCCTCTCTCTTTCTCTCCCTCTCCCTCTCTTTCTCCCTCTCTCTACCCTTTCTCTCCCCCTCACATTTCTCTCTCTCCCCCTTGGTCTTATCCCTCACCCCCATACTCTCTCCTCTCTCTCCCTCTTTCTACCCTTTCTCTCTCCTCTCTCTCCCTCTTTCTACCCTTTCTCTCTCTCCCCCACACCCTCTCCCTCCTCTACACATGTAGTAAAAGGTAGTACATAACTGGGTGAAAGAATGACTTGTTAACACACGCTAGTATTATAATTATTAGAACTACTCTCAGGGTTAGTGGTATCTCATTAGTATTACGGATACACAGAAGTGAATTGTATTTCAGGGACATATAAACAACTGACGTGCTCACACACACACACACGCGCGCACACACATACACACTCGGGGCCAGGAGCTGGGTCTCGACCCCGAAACCACAACTAGGTGAGTACACACAGCTGATCCTTGGAATTTGACTGCCTCCCCCACAGACCTCTTACCTTTTCCCTCCCTCGCGTTTCTCTCTCTCATAGCCTTCTTCCCTCCTTTCTCCCTCTCTCTCTCTTTCTCTCCCTCTCCCTCTCCCTCTCTTTCTCCCTCTCTCTACCCTTTCTCTCCCCACTCACATTTCTCTCCCTCCCCCTTGGTCTTATCCCTCACCCCCATACTCTCTCCTCTCTCTCCCTCTTTCTACCCTTTCTCTCTCCTCTCTCTCCCTCTTTCTACCCTCTCTCTCTCTCCCCCACACCCTCTCCCTCCTCTAGCCTTCTGTCTGTGGTAATAAGAAGTAAAAAAAAAAAAAAAAAAAAAAAAAAAAAAAAAAAAAAATAAAAAAAAAAAAAAAAAAAAAAAAAAAAAAAAAAAAAAAAATGGGTGGCCTTAGAGGACGGAAACCCAGAGATCTGGTGGACGAACCAGGGAGGAAAGACTGGGAGCTAGAGCTCCAAAAAAGGGAGGAAGAGTGGGGAAGGAAGATAGTAGAGCTTGGTAAGAAAATGGAGGAGTGGATAGCTGAAGAGTGCAGGAAGTGGGAAGTACAGGTCTTAGCAGCAGAAGCTAGGATACAGTGCTTAGAAGAGAAACTGCAAAGCCTGAAACAGATTAGAGAGACAAATGACAATTCAGGTGTGACATCAGGAAATTCAAAGTCAGGCGCAGACAAGGGGATGGTAAGCAACAACGGAGACATGCCGTACACGAAGGCCCTATCAGACCCACGTGGGGCCAGGGAAAAGACGACGAGCACACTAAGATCAAACGACAGGTCCGAAAACAATGAAGGTATGCTATATGCAGAGATTCTAACAGCCAACTGCAGTAGCAAGGGACAGCTGGTCAGGAAAGACAGTCCACTGAGAATAGAAGTTTCAGATATGACAGGGACTGAAGGCAAGAACATGTCAATGGAAGGAAATAAAATGCCTCAGAGGACGCAGATGGAGACTCAGTGGGAGGAGGAAAGGGCGAGGTCAGTTTTTGTGTACGGGCTCCAAGAAGCCAAGGGGGCCAACTTTGAAGAAATAAAACAGGAGGAGAAAAAAATGATTGAAGGCATCATGAAAACAATAGGGGAGGGCAATATGACCCAGGTGACAAATTTTCAGAGAATTGGGTGGTTTGTGAGTGGAAGGATACGGCCTGTCAGAGTAACTTTCAAGGAAGAATTAGTTCGAACCAGGATTCTGCAAGAGAAAGCAAGACTGAGGGACAAAGAGGGGTACCAGAGAGTATACCTCGACCGCGACAGAACACAAGAAGAAAGGACTACACTGAAAGAGAGGGTACAGAGATGCAAGGAGGAACGAGAAGCAATGAAAATGAGCAGGACCCAGACACAGGAGGAAGGGCAAACACACCCCACAGAATCTCCCACCGAAAGACTCCACCCGCGACATTCCCAACGCAACTGAGAAACCTATACTACAACCCACTCACTGTTCCCTCTGCCACCAATCCCCATATCACAAACCTCACCCCAACAGCTGTCCCTTATGGGCATTCTGACCCCACCCCCATCAACACAAACCCCACCTACACCACAGCCCCATATAGGCCCCCACCAAGGCTCTCGCTCCCCCAACCCCAATATTCTTGCATGACCACAATGATAGAAAAGAAACTAAAGGTTTGGTACACAAACGCGGATGGAATAATGAATAAACATGAGGAGTGGAATGAAAGAATCAGTGAAAAATCCCCAGACATCATAGCAGTCACAGAAACAAAACTCGCTGAGACAATAACAGACACAATCTTCCCAACAGGATATCAGATCCTGAGGAAAGATAGAAGGAGTAGAGGGGGAGGAGGGGTTGCACTGCTCATAAAACACCGATGGGGATTTGAGGAAATGGAAGGCATGGACATGATTGGAGAAAGAGACTACATTGTAGGTACAATTCAGTCCGGAGAACATAAAGTAGTCATTGGAGTGATGTATAACCCACCACAGAACTGCAGGAGGCCAAGAGAGGAGTACGAAGGAAACAACAGGGTGATGGTGGACACACTGGCTGAGGTGGCAAGAAGAGCTCACTCGAGCAGAGCAAAGTTACTGGTAATGGGCGATTTCAACCACAGGGAGATCGACTGGGAAAACCTGGAGCCACATGGGGGTCCCGAAACATGGAGAGCCAAGATGATGGATGTGGTACTTGAAAACCTCATGCATCAAAATGTCAGGGACACAACCAGAGAGAGAGGGGAGGATGAGCCAGCAAGACTGGACCTTGTGTTCACCCTGAGCAGTTCAGACATTGAGGACATCACTTATGAGAGGCCCCTTGGAGCTAGCGATCATGTGGTTCTGAGTTTTGACTATATAGTAGAGTTACAAGTGGAGAAGGTAACAGGAACTGAAGGGGACAGGCCAAACTATAAAAGGGGGGACTACACAGGTATGAGAAACTTCCTGCAGGAGGTTCAGTGGGACAGAGAAATGGTAGGAAAATCAGTAAACGAGATGATGGAATATGTGGCAGCAAAGTGCAAGGAGGCAGAGGAAAGTTTTGTTCCCAAGGGAAACGGAAATAATAGGAAGACCAAAACGAGTCCTTGGTTTACCCGAAGGTGTAGGGAGGCAAAAACTAAGTGCAACAGAGAATGGAAAAGGTACAGGAGGCATAGGACCCAGGAAAACAAGGAGATTAGTAGAAGAGCCAGAAACGAGTATGCACAGATAAGGAGGGAGGCCCAGCGACAGTATGAAAACGACATAGCATCGAAAGTCAATTCTGACCCGAAACTGCTGTATAGCCACATTAGGAGGAAGACAACAGTCAAGGACCAGGTGATAAGGCTGAGGAAAGAAGGTGGAGAACCCACAAGAAACGATCAAGAGGTATGTGAGGAGCTCAACACGAGATTTAAGGAAGTATTTACAGTAGAGACAGGAAGGACTCTGGGGGGACAGACCAGATGGGGACACCAGCAAGGAATACACCAACAAGTGTTGGACGACATACATACAGATGAGGAGGAGGTGAAGAAACTGCTAAGGGACATCGATACCTCAAAGGCAATGGGACTGGACAACATCTCCCCGTGGGTCCGTAGAGAGGGAGCAGATATGTTGTGCATGCCACTTACCACAATCTTCAACACATCCCTGGAAACTGGGCAACTACCTGAGGTATGGAAGACGGCAAATGTAGTTCCCATTTTTAAAAAAGGAGACAGAAAAGAGGCACTAAACTATAGACCTGTGTCATTGACGTGTATAGTATGGAGAAGATTATCAGGAGGAGAGTGGTGGAGCACCTGGAACGGAACAGGAGTATAAATGCCAACCAGCACGGATTCACGGAAGGCAAATCCTGTGTCACAAACCTTCTGGAGTTTTATGATAAAATAACAGAAGTAAGACAAGAGAGAGAGGGGTGGGTTGATTGCATCTTCTTGGACTGCAAGAAGGCCTTTGACACAGTTCCTCACAAGAGATTAGTGCAGAAGCTAGAGCATCAGGCGCATATAACAGGAAGGGCACTGCAATGGATCAGAGAATACCTGACAGGGAGGCAACAACGAGTCATGGTACGTAATGATGTATCACAGTGGGCACCTGTGACGAGCGGGGTCCCACAGGGGTCGGTCCTAGGACCAGTGCTATTTTTGGTATATGTGAACGACATGACGGAAGGGTTAGACTCAGAAGTGTCCCTGTTTGCAGATGATGTGAAGTTAATGAGGAGAATTAAATCTGATGAGGACCAGGCAGGACTTCAAAGAGACCTGGACAGACTGGACACCTGGTCCAGCAAATGGCTTCTCGAATTTAATCCTGCCAAATGCAAAGTCATGAAGATGGGGGAGGGGCACAGAAGACCACAGACAGAGTATAGGCTAGGTGGCCAAAGACTGCAAACCTCACTCAAGGAGAAAGATCTTGGGGTGAGTATAACACCGAGCATGTCTCCGGAAGCACACATCAATCAGATAACTGCTGCAGCATATGGGCGCCTGGCAAACCTGAGAACAGCATTCCGATACCTTAGTAAGGAATCATTCAAGACACTGTACACCGTGTATGTCAGGCCCATACTGGAGTATGCAGCACCTGTTTGGAACCCGCACTTGATAAAGCACGTCAAGAAACTAGAGAAAGTACAAAGGTTTTCGACAAGGTTAGTTCCAGAGCTAAGGGGAATGTCCTATGAGGAAAGATTAAGGGAAATCGGCCTGACCACACTGGAGGACAGGAGGGTCAGGGGAGACATGATAACGACATATAAAATACTGCGTGGAATAGACAAGGTGGACAAAGACAGGATGTTCCAGGGAGGGGACACAGAAACAAGAGGCCACAATTGGAAGTTGAAGACACAAATGAGTCAGAGAGATAGTAGGAAGTATTTCTTCAGTCATAGAGTTGTAAGGCAGTGGAATAGCCTAGAAAATGACGTAGTGGAGGCAGGAACCATACACAGTTTTAAGACGAGGTTTGATAAAGCTCATGGAGCGGGGAGAGAGAGGGCCCAGTAGCAACCGGTGAAGAGGCGGGGCCAGGAGCTAGGACTCGACCCCTGCAACCACAAATAGGTGAGTACAGACACACACACACAGACACACACACACAGACACACACACAGACACACACACACAGACACACACACTGGAGGACAGGAGAGATAGGGGGGACATGATAACGACTTACAAAATACTGAGAGGAATTGACAAGGTGGACAAAGACAGGATGTTCCAGAGACTGGACACAGCAACACGGGGACACAGTTGGAAGCTGAAAACACAGATGAATGAAAGGGATGTTAGGAAGTAATTCTTCAACCACAGAGTAGTCAGGAAGTGGAATAGTTTGGGAAGCGATGTAGTGGAGGCAGGATCCATACATAGCTTTAAGCAGAGGTACGATAAAGCTCATGGTTCAGGGAGAGTGACCTAGTAGCGACCAGTGAAGAGGCGGGGCCAGGAGCTTGGACTCGACCCCTGCAACCTCAACTAGGTGAGTACAACTAGGTGAGTACACACACGCGCGAGTGAAGTGCACGCGAGTTCACACTGACACGGGAGGGCACATACACACACACACACACACACACACACACACTCACACACACACATACACACACACATACACACACATACTCACACATACACACACACACACACATGTGCTCATATACAACAGGCCTAGTGTCTAATCGACATGTGCCTAGGACAAAATGGTAACTAACATACTGGAACTGTTGGGATATCGGTGAGTGAAAAGACAAGTTTGCTGAAAGAGCTTTCATTGGAACAACGTTTCGAACTGTTGAGATCTTTATCAAATCATGCAGATACTAATTGCATGCATACATATACTAGTATCATTATTATTATTATAATCAAAAAGAAGCGCGAAGCCACAAGGGCTATAGAGCGCTGCACACGTACTAGTAGAAGAGTAATTATACATGCGATTTGTATTCGCTATATTACTTAGTGAATACAGATACAACGTTTCGAGCCTAACATAATGAAACGTTGTCTCAATACAAGCACTTTATGCAAACATGTTTTTTTTCACTATTCTTGTAATAATTCAGTTGGATCCAGCACTACCCTAATTCTCCTAGGGACCTAGGATAATCATTCGCCCAATTAGAAATTCAGACTATTTTTTTTTATTTTTTTTTATAGTTTAATCTCAGTTTTTTAACTCTGTATACAGAATACTATAAACAAGAGTTGCCTACCGAGGACCGTAATTCACTGAATGAAAAACCTAATGTCATAGTGTCACTGGACCACAGAAAGAATTTGTCTTCCCGTTGGTGCAGTAGAGTGCCGGGAGAATCATGAAGACGTCTGTAGCCTCTGCTTCGTAACAACCACCATCATCATCACTATCATCATCCTCAACACCACTACCACGACACGACCATAATCTCACACAAGTGGCTATGTTCAGTTATACCAGCACAACGACCTAGAAGTGACAGAATAGTGAGGAAACATGGGTGTCTACGACAATCCTGGATTCCAGAGGGAGGTGAGTTTCTTAACACTAAGCGACACGACAATACAGTAGTTCCTATATTTGGTTACTCATATTTCCGGCACCTTGTAGTATTCCTTTCATAACAATATCCCAACTTATCCTGTATGAAAAATAATTAGACAATAAATACGTGGTTCATCTCGAAGTTAAGTTTGATGACAGAAGTCCAATGGATATTCTGATTACAGTGCATTCCCTCTGTTAAACTTCATACATTGATGGCTTCCTCTATCATCCCACCGACAAATTTAAAAAATTCATAGCTTTATTAAGCATCTCTTGCTCATTCTAGGCATAAGGAGGGAAAAAATGATGAACTAATAATTATTTCCTCAATGGCTAAATTACATAAAAATTATGAAAGTATACATTTGTCTTAAAATATTTTATTAAAATTCTGCATGAAAGACTCAACCACAAACGTTATGGAGAAGCATGACTTGCTCAATCCGATCAAATATTGATGGCGGCCGAGAGCATGTTTGTCAAGCCTACTAAACCGCCACGGAGAAAGTTTGGAAGAGATGGAATATAAACAAAATGGACATATGGTCTACACAAACTTTGTGATGGATTTCACCATCTAGTGGTAACATGAAACGAAATTCATAAGTATAAGGGGAAAAGGCGGATAATGGATATTCATTTTTTTTTCTGACGAATTAAATACAAAAGGCAAAATTAAACAAGGCAAAATCTGACATTAGCAAAGAGAAGCTGCAGCAGGTGACAAACCCGGACTGCGATACTCTGAGAATACTTTCCCTCACTCCTTCAGTTGCTGCCTTGCTACATTGCACAGCTCCTGATGATGCATTGAGAAGTGTGAAAGTACTTGAGGTAAAGATTTCCACCCCCATCCCCCGTGGTTTGTCTTGCATAGTTAAGATCGCCTGTCTGAGATTGTTTGCATATATATATATATATATATATATATATATATATATATATATATATATATATATATATATATATATATATATATATATATATTTATATATATATATATATATATATATATATATATATATATATATATATATATATTTATATATATATATATATATATATATATATATATATATATATATATATATATATATATATATATATATATATATATATATATATATATATATATATATATATATATATATATATATATATATATATATATATATATATATATATATATATATATATATATATATAAGTATTTAATAATGTTTCAAATGGTGTCATGTCTATGGGATAAGCAGAAAACAAACTTTTTCCTAACTCTGTCTTTCTTACTGTGTGTTTTCTGCTTATCCCATAGAAATGACACTATTTGAAACATTATTAAATACATACATGCAGAGCAGGCATGGTACAGATACTCACTGTGTATAAGTCACACACACACACACACACACACACACACACTAGTTATGGGTGATTTCAATCACAAGGAGATTGACTGGGAAAACCTGGAGCCCCATGGGGGTCCCGAAACATGGAGAGCCAAGATGATGGATGTGGTACTGGAGAACCTCATCCACCAACATGTTAGAGACACTACCAGAGAGAGAGGAGAGGATGAACCAGCAAGGTTGGACCTTGTATTCACCATGAGTAGTTCGGACATCGAGGGTATCATGTATGAAAGGCCCCTGGGAGCTAGTGATCATGTGGTTCTGTGCTTCGACTACATAGTTGAGCTCCAAGTGGAGAGAGTAGCAGGAATAGGCTGGGAAAACCCAAACTACAAAAGGGGGAACTACTCAGGCATGAGGAACTTCCTTCAAGACATTCAGTGGGAGAGGGAACTGACAGGAAAACCAGTACAAGAAATGATGGACTATGTAGCAACAAAATGCAAGGAGGCAGAGGAGAGGTTTGTTCCCAAGGGAAACTGAAATAATGGGAAGAACAGAACGAGTCCTTGGTTCACCCAAAGGTGTAGGGAGGCAAAAACTAGGTGTACTAGAGAATGGAAAAGGTACAGAAGACAGAGAACTCAGGAAAATAAAGAAATCAGCCGAAGAGCCAGAAACGAATATGCACAGATAAGAAGGGAGGCTCAGAGACAATATGAAAATGACATAGCATCAAAAGTAAAGACTGACCCGAAGCAGTTGTACAGCCACATCAGGAGGAAAACAACAGTCAAGGACCAGGTAATCAGACTGAGGAAGGGTGATGGGGAATTCACAAGAAACGACCGAGAGGTATGTCAGGAGCTCAACACAAGATTTAAAGAGGTATTTACAGTGGAAACCAGTAGGACTCCAAGAAATCAGAACAGGGGGGCACACCAGCAAGTGCTGGATGAGGTACATATAACCAAGGAGGAGGTGAAGAAGCTGCTATGCGAACTTGACACCTCAAAGGCGGTGGGACCAGACAACATCTCTCCATGGGTCCTTAAAGAGGGAGCAGAGATATTGTGTGAGCCATTAACAAAGATCTTCAACACATCATTTGAAACTGGGCAACTCCCTGAGGTATGGAAAATGGCAAATGTAGTCCCAATTTTTAAAAAGGGAGACAGACATGAGGCACTAAACTACAGACCTGTATCTCTAACGTGTATAGTATGCAAGGTCATGGAGAAGATCATCAGGAGAAGAGTGGTGGGGCACCTGGAAAGAAACAAGTGTATAATTGACAACCAGCACGGTTTCAGGGAAGGAAAATCCTGTGTCACAAACCTACTAGAGTTTTATGACAAGGTGACAGAAGTAAGACAAGAGAGAGAGGGGTGGATCGACTGCGTATTTTTGGACTGCAAGAAGGCTTTCGACACAGTTCCTCACAAGAGGTTACTGCAAAAGCTAGAGGACCAGGCACACATAACAGGAAAGGCACTGCAATGGATCAGAGAATATCTGACAGGGAGGAAACAACGAGTCATGGTACGCGACGAGGTGTCAGAGTGGGCGCCTGTGACAAGCGGGGTTCCACAGGGGTCAGTCCTAGGACCTGTGCTGTTCTTGGTATACGTGAACGACATAACGGAAGGGATAGACTCAGAAGTGTCCTTGTTTGCAGACGATGTGAAGTTAATGAGAAGAATCGAATCGGACGAGGATCAGGCAGGACTACAAAGAGATCTGGACAGGCTACAAGCCTGGTCCAGCAACTGGCTCCTTGAATTTAACCCTGCCAAATGCAAAGTCATGAAGATTGGGGAAGGGCAAAGAAGACCGCAGACACAATATAGTTTAGATGGCCAAAGACTGCAAACCTCACTCAAGGAAAAAGATCTGGGGGTGAGTATAACACCGAGCATATCTCCTGAGGCGCACATCAATCAGATAACTGCTGCAGCATACGGGCGCCTGGCAAACCTACGGATAGCGTTCCGATACCTCAGTAAGGATTCGTTTAAGACTCTGTACACCATCTACGTCAGGCCCATACTGGAGTATGCAGCACCAGTTTGGAATCCACACCTAGTCAAGCACGTCAAGAAATTAGAGAAAGTGCAAAGGTTTGCAACAAGACTAGTCCCAGAGCTACGGGGGTTGTCCTATGAAGAAAGGTTGAGGGAAATCGGCCTGACGACACTGGAGGCCAGGAGGGTCAGGGGAGACATGATAACGACATATAAAATACTGCGCGGAATAGACGAGGTGGACAAAGACGGGATGTTCCAGAGATGGGACACAGACACAAGAGGTCACAATTGGAAGTTGAAGACTCAGATGAATCAAAGGGATGTTAGGAAGTATTTCTTCAGTCATAGAGTAGTCAGGCCATGGAATAGCCTAGAAAGTGATGTGGTGGAGGCAGGAACCATACATAGTTTTAAGGCGAGGTATGATAGAGCTCATGGGGCAGGGAGAGAGAGGACCTAGTAGCAATCAGCGAAGAGGCGGGGCCAGGAGCTGTGACTCGACCCCTGCAACCACAAATAGGTGAGTACAAATAGGTGAGTACACACACAGTGGTCAGGAAATATGACTCGAACGTTGCAACACGTTTAGGCAAGTTCAGACAGACAGAAAGGAGACATTTAGTTAGCTCTAATACATTGTGGAAAAAGTAAAACCTCTTGCAGCTCTTCATATCAATTATTAACAGAAACACACATAATAAATACATATTCATAAAACACACATTTGCATACGGGTATTTCCCCCCCCCCCCCCGAGTTGAACAAAGGCGCCGCCAACCTCGATATAATGGCCCACTATAGCATAATTTTTTAACTTTTCTTTCATCAAATGAATCACATTTTCTTTTATAGGCTTAAATGCACAGATTTCTCTAAATCTAGTGCAGTGGTCGCCGTTGCCAGCGGTGAGAGTAGCCACTCTCATTGCTGAGCTCCAGCTAACAAACACTGGAGATTAACACAAAAATTTTTGATCTCTGTGTTTTGACACATTGCCAGATTCCATATTGCTTTCAAAGCAAAGGTTTAAAATAAATAGGCCTATTGATGGAAACACACACACACACACACAAACGCGGATGGTACACAAACGTGGATGGAATAACGAATAAACATGAGGAGTGGAATGAAAGAATCAGTGAAAAATCCCCAGACATCATAGCAGTCACAGAAACAAAACTCGCTGAGACAATAACAGACACAATCTTCCCAACAGGATATCAGATCCTGAGGAAAGATAGAAGGAGTAGAGGGGGAGGAGGGGTTGCACTGCTCATAAAACACCAATGGGGATTTGAGGAAATGGAAGGCATGGACATGATTGGAGAAAGAGACTACATTGTAGGTACAATTCAGTCCGGAGAACATAAAGTAGTCATTGGAGTGATGTATAACCCACCACAGAGCTGCAGGAGGCCAAGAGAGGAGTACGAAGAAAACAACAGGGTGATGATGGACACACTGGCTGAGGTGGCAAGAAGAGCTCACTCGAGCAGAGCAAAGTTACTGGTAATGGGCGATTTCAACCACAGGGATATCGACTGGGAAAACCTGGAGCCACATGGGGGTCCCGAAACATGGAGAGCCAAGATGATGGATGTGGTACTTGAAAACCTCATGCATCAACATGTCAGGGACACAACCAGAGAGAGAGGGGAGGATGAGCCAGCAAGACTGGATCTTGTGTTCACCCTGAGCAGTTCAGACATTGAGGACATCACTTACGAGAGGCCCCTTGGAGCTAGCGATCATGTGGTTCTGAGTTTTGACTATATAGTAGAGTTACAAGTGGAGAAGGTAACAGGAACTGAAGGGGACAGGCCAAACTATAAAAGGGGGGACTACACAGGTATGAGAAACTTCCTGCAGGAGGTTCAGTGGGACAGAGAAATGGTAGGAAAATCAGTAAACGAGATGATGGAATATGTGGCAACAAAGTGCAAGGAGGCAGAGGAAAGTTTTGTTCCCAAGGGAAACAGAAATAATGGGAAGACCAAAACGAGTCCTTGGTTTACCCGAATGTGTAGGGAGGCAAAAACTAAGTGCAACAGAGAATGGAAAAGGTACAGGAGGCATAGGACCCAGGAAAACAAGGAGATTAGTAGAAGAGCCAGAAACGAGTATGCACAGATAAGGAGGGAGGCCCAGCGACAGTATGAAAACGACATAGCATCGAAAGTCAAATCTGACCCGAAACTGCTGTATAGCCACATTAGGAGGAAGACAACAGTCAAGGACCAGGTGATAAGGCTGAGGAAAGAAGGTGGAGAACTCACAAGAAACGATCAAGAGGTATGTGAGGAGCTCAACACGAGATTTAAGGAAGTATTTACAGTAGAGACAGGAAGGACTCTGGGGGGACAGACCAGATGGGGAAACCAGCAAGGAATACACCAACAAGTGTTGGACGACATACATACAGATGAGGAGGAGGTGAAGAAACTGCTAAGGGACATCGATACCTCAAAGGCAATGGGACTGGACAACATCTCTCCATGGGTCCTTAGAGAGGGAGCAGATATGTTGTGCGTGCCACTTACCACAATCTTCAACACATCCCTGGAAACTGGGCAACTACCTGAGGTATGGAAGACGGCAAATGTAGTTCCCATTTTCAAAAAAGGAGACAGAAAAGAGGCACTAAACTATAGACCTGTGTCATTGACGTGTATAGTATGCAAAATTATGGAGAAGATTATCAGGAGGAGAGTGGTGGAGCACCTGGAACGGAACAGGAGTATAAATGCCAACCAGCACGGATTCACGGAAGGCAAATCCTGTGTCACAAACCTTCTGGAGTTTTATGATAAAATAACAGAAGTAAGACAAGAGAGAGAGGGGTGGGTTGATTGCATCTTCTTGGACTGCAAGAAGGCCTTTGACACAGTTCCTCACAAGAGATTAGTGCAGAAGCTAGAGCATCAGGCGCATATAACAGGAAGGGCACTGCAATAGATCAGAGAATACCTGACAGGGAGGCAACAACGAGTCATGGTACGTAATGATGTATCACAGTGGGCACCTGTGACGAGCGGGGTCCCACAGGGGTCGGTCCTAGGACCAGTGCTATTTTTGGTATATGTAAACGACATGACGGAAGGGTTAGACTCAGAAGTGTCCCTGTTTGCAGATGATGTGAAGTTAATGAGGAGAATTAAATCTGATGAGGACCAGGCAGGACTTCAAAAAGACCTGGACAGACTGGACACCTGGTCCAGCAAATGGCTTCTCGAATTTAATCCTGCCAAATGCAAAGTCATGAAGATAGGGGAAGGGCACAGAAGACCACAGACAGAGTATAGGCTAGGTGGCCAAAGACTGCAAACCTCACTCAAGGAGAAAGATCTTGGGGTGAGTATAACACCGAGCATGTCTCCGGAAGCACACATCAATCAGATAACTGCTGCAGCATATGGGCGCCTGGCAAACCTGAGAACAGCATTCCGATACCTTAGTAAGGAATCATTCAAGACACTGTACACCGTGTATGTCAGGCCCATACTGGAGTATGCAGCACCTGTTTGGAACCCGCACTTGATAAAGCACGTCAAGAAACTAGAGAAAGTACAAAGGTTTGCGACAAGGTTAGTTCCAGAGCTAAGGGGAATGTCCTATGAAGAAAGATTAAGGGAAATCGGCCTGACGACACTGGAGGACAGGAGGGTCAGGGGAGACATGATAACGACATATAAAATAATGCGTGGAATAGACAAGGTGGACAAAGACAGGATGTTCCAGGGAGGGGACACAGAAACAAGAGGCCACAATTGGAAGTTGAAGACACAAATGAGTCAGAGAGATAGTAGGAAGTATTTCTTCAGTCATAGAGTTGTAAGGCAGTGGAATAGCCTAGAAAATGACGTAGTGGAGGCAGGAACCATACACAGTTTTAAGACGAGGTTTGATAAAGCTCATGGAGCGGGGAGAGAGAGGGCCTAGTAGCAACCGGTGAAGAGGCAGGGCCAGGAGCTAGGACTCGACCCCTGAAACCACAAATAGGTGAGTACACACACACAATCAGGCTAAGGAAGGAAGGAGGAGAGACAACAAGAAATGACCGTGAAGTATGTGAAGAACTCAACAAGAGATTCAAAGAAGTGTTCACAGAGGAGACAGAAGGGACTCCAGAAAGACGGAGAGGTGGGGCACACCACCAAGTGCTGGACACAGTGCACACAACCGAGGAAGAAGTGAAGAGGCTTCTGAGTGAGCTAGATACCTCAAAGGCAATGGGGCCAGATAACATCTCCCCATGGGTATTGAGAGAGGAAGCCGAGGTGCTATGTGTACCCCTAACAACAATATTCAATACATCTATCGAAACAGGGAGATTGCCTGAGGCATGGAAGACAGCAAATGTAGTCCCAATCTTTAAAAAAGGAGACAGACATGAAGCATTAAACTACAGACCAGTGTCACTGACATGTATAGTATGCAAAATCATGGAGAAGATTATCAGGAGAAGAGTGGTGGAACACCTAGAAAGGAACGATCTCATCAACAGCAGCCAACATGGTTTCAGGGACGGGAAATCCTGTGTCACAAACCTACTGGAGTTCTATGACATGGTGACAGTAGTAAGACAAGAGAGAGAGGGGTGGGTGGATTGCATTTTCTTGGACTGCAAGAAGGCGTTTGACACAGTTCCACACAAGAGATTGGTGCAAAAACTGGAGGACCAAGCAGGGATAACAGAGAAGGCACTACAGTGGATCAGGGAATACTTGTCAGGAAGACAGCAGCTAGTCATGGTACGTGGCGAGGTGTCAGAGTGGGCACCTGTGACCAGCGGGGTCCCGCAGGGGTCAGTCCTAGGACCAGTGCTGTTTCTGGTATTTGTGAACGACATGACGGAAGGAATAGACTCTGAGGTGTCCCTGTTTGCAGATGACGTGAAGTTGATGAGAAGAATTCACTCGATCGAAGACCAGGCAGAACTACAAA
The DNA here is from genome assembly GCF_038502225.1 of Cherax quadricarinatus. Lineage (NCBI taxonomy): Eukaryota > Metazoa > Arthropoda > Malacostraca > Decapoda > Parastacidae > Cherax > Cherax quadricarinatus. Next base: position 74,550 of record NW_027195477.1, read on the forward strand.
GGGATCTGGACAGGCTGCAGACCTGGTCCAGCAACTGGCTCCTGGAGTTTAATCCCACCAAGTGCAAAGTCATGAGGATTGGGGAAGGGCAAAGAAGACCGCAGACGGAGTACAGTCTAAGGGGCCAGAGACTACAAACATCACTCAAGGAAAAAGATCTTGGGGTGAGTATAACACCAGGCACATCTCCTGAAGCGCACATCAACCAAATAACTGCCGCAGCATATGGGCGCCTGGCAAACCTCAGAACAGCATTCCGACATCTTAATAAGGAGTCGTTCAGGACCCTGTACACCGTTTACGTTAGGCCCATATTAGAGTATGCGGCACCAGTTTGGAACCCACACCTAGCCAAGCATGTAAAGAAACTGGAGAAAGTGCAAAGGTTTGCAACAAGACTAGTCCCAGGGTTAAGAGGTATGTCCTATGAGGAGAGGTTAAGGGAAATCAACCTGACGACACTGGAGGACAGGAGAGATAGGGGGGACATGATAACGACTTACAAAATACTGAGAGGAATTGACAAGGTGGACAAAGACAGGATGTTCCAGAGACTGGACACAGCAACACGGGGACACAGTTGGAAGCTGAAGACACAGATGAATCAAAGGGATGTTAGGAAGTATTTCTTCAGCCACAGAGTAGTCAGGAAGTGGAATAGTTTGGGAAGCGATGTAGTGGAGGCAGGATCCATACATAGCTTTAAGCAGAGGTACGATAAAGCTCATGGTTCAGGGAGAGTGACCTAGTAGCGACCAGTGAAGAGGTGGGGCCAGGAGCTTGGACTCGACCCCTGCAACCTCAACTAGGTGAGTACAACTAGGTGAGTACACACACACACACACACACACACACACATACACACACACACACACACATACACATAAACACACACACACACACACACACACACACACACACACACACACACACACACACACACACACACACACACACACACACACTGGATGGCGAAACGTCTACAAAGATATCTGAAATATTGTATATGTCTAATTCGTTGTCCCAGACTATTTGATATCTTATCAGAAGATACCAAAAACACTGCTGGGACAAGTGTAGGGGTCTTCAAGAGGAAACTGGACAAGTATCTTCACCAAGTGCCAGATCAACCAGGCTGTGACAGTTGCTCTCCTACCATCTACCCATCAGTTGCTCTCATACCATCTACTCATCAGTTGCTCTCCTACCATCCACCCATCAGTTGCTCTCCTACCATCCACCCATCAGTTGCTCTCATACCATCCACCCATCAGTTGCTCTCATACCATCTGCCCATCAGTTGCTCTCATACCATCCACCCATCAGTTGCTCTCATACCATCTGCCCATCAGTTGCTCTCATACCATCCACCCATCAGTTGCTCTCATACCATCTACCCATCAGTTGCTCTCATACCATCCACCCATCAGTTGCTCTCATACCATCCACCCATCAGTTTCTCTCATACCATCTACCCATCAGTTGCTCTCATACCATCCACCCATCAGTTGCTCTCATACCATCTACCCATCAGTTGCTCTCATACCATCCACCCATCAGTTGCTCTCATACCATCCACCCATCAGTTGCTCTCATACCATCCACCCATCAGTTGCTCTCATACCATCCACCCATCAGTTGCTCTCATACCATCTACCCATCAGTTGCTCTCATACCATCCACCCATCAGTTGCTCTCATACCATCCACCCATCAGTTGCTCTCATACCATCCACCCATCAGTTGCTCTCATACCATCCACCCATCAGTTGCTCTCATACCATCCACCCATCAGTTGCTCTCATACCATCCACCCATCAGTTGCTCTCATACCATCCACCCATCAGTTGCTCTCATACCATCCACCCATCAGTTGCTCTCATACCATCTACCCATCAGTTGCTCTCATACCATCCACCCATCAGTTGCTCTCATACCATCCACCCATCAGTTGCTCTCATACCATCCACCCATCAGTTGCTCTCATACCATCCACCCATCAGTTGCTCTCATACCATCCACCCATCAGTTGCTCTCATACCATCTACCCATCAGTTGCTCTCCTACCATCTACCCATCAGTTGCTCTCATACCATCCACCCATCAGTTGCTCTCATACCATCCACCCATCAGTTGCTCTCATACCATCCACCCATCAGTTGCTCTCATACCATCCACCCATCAGTTGCTCTCCTACCATCCACCCATCAGTTGCTCTCATACCATCTATCCATCAGTTGCTCTCATACCATCCACCCATCAGTTGCTCTCATACCATCCACCCATCAGTTGCTCTCATACCATCCACCCATCAGTTGCTCTCATACCATCTATCCATCAGTTGCTCTCATACCATCTACCCATCAGTTGCTCTCCTACCATCTACCCATCAGTTGCTCTCATACCATCCACCCATCAGTTGCTCTCATACCATCCACCCATCAGTTGCTCTCATACCATCTGCCCATCAGTTGCTCTCATACCATCCACCCATCAGTTGCTCTCATACCATCCACCCATCAGTTGCTCTCCTACCATCCACCCATCAGTTGCTCTCATACCATCCACCCATCAGTTGCTCTCCTACCATCCACCCATCAGTTGCTCTCATACCATCTACCCATCAGTTGCTCTCCTACCATCCACCCATCAGTTGCTCTCATACCATCCACCCATCAGTTGCTCTCCTACCATCCACCCATCAGTTGCTCTCATACCATCCACCCATCAGTTGCTCTCATACCATCCACCCATCAGTTGCTCTCATACCATCCACCCATCAGTTGCTCTCATACCATCCACCCATCAGTTGCTCTCATACCATCCACCCATCAGTTGCTCTCATACCATCCACCCATCAGTTGCTCTCATACCATCCACCCATCAGTTGCTCTCATACAATCTGCCCATCAGTTGCTCTCATACCATCCACCCATCAGTTGCTCTCATACAATCTGCCCATCAGTTGCTCTCATACCATCCACCCATCAGTTGCTCTCATACCATCCACCCATCAGTTGCTCTCATACCATCCACCCATCAGTTGCTCTCATACCATCCACCCATCAGTTGCTCTCATACCATCCACCCATCAGTTACTCTCATACCATCCACCCATCAGTTGCTCTCATACCATCCACCCATCAGTTGCTCTCATACCATCCACCCATCAGTTGCTCTCATACCATCCACCCATCAGTTGCTCTCATACCATCCACCCATCAGTTGCTCTCATACCATCCACCCATCAGTTACTCTCATACCATCCACCCATCAGTTGCTCTCATACCATCTGCCCATCAGTTGCTCTCATACCATCCACCCATCAGTTGCTCTCCTCTACCACCCACCCATCACTTGCACCCCTCCATCACCCACCTCTTGCCTGCCCACCACCCTGGGTGGGTGGGAGGGAGGGAGGCTGGGCAGACCATCTCAGCATACTGATGCTTCCATTGTTCTGCCCAGCCATTGTCCTTAATTTAATAGTATTCACACCCACCTTACCCTTTCCTCCCACCCCTCTTCTTCCCTCACCCCTCTTCTTCCCTCACCCCTCTTCTTCCTCCACCTCTCTTCTCCTCTCCACCACCCGTCTTCTCTCCTCCCCTCTTTTCCCATCATCTATCCCCCCTTGGTTTGGATCAGAGAGAATAGGGATGTAGTGGTGTGTCAGGTGTGGATGTGGGTCAAGTGTGAGTGTGTCAGGTGTGGGTGTGTGTACCTGGAGATTGTTCCGAGGGTCAACGCCCTCACAGTCAAGTCCTAGACCAGGCCTCCAGGAGGATGGCCTGATCAAGACAGCCAGGGGTCTCTTGGTAATGCCCCTTTACATTTAGTTAGTTTTTCCTTACTGTCAAGCCTGTTTCTTTGGTGGAGCGACTTTTGTGTGCAGGTTTGGGACCAATTCTAAAAAATATTCCAGGTGTAGATTATAATGCATCTCTCGCCTATGCTCCAGGAAGTACAGATCGAAGTACTTCAAACGTTCCCAGTAGTATATATGCTTAATTGAATCTATGCGAGCTCTGAAGATGGTTTGTAGTTTCGCCTGCCATGAATGGATCTCTTAAGAGTACAGCAGTACTCTAGAGGACAAATGACTTTAAAAGTGTCATCATTGGCTTGACATTTCTTGTTTTGAAGGTTCTGATTATCCAGCCTATCTTTTTCCTGGCGGTGGTGATAGTAACAGTGTTGTCATCCTTGAAGGAAATATCTGGCATAATTACTCCCAGGTCTCTTACATTAGTCTTAACACACTATTGAATGATTCGAGTTTGTTTTATACTCCGTTCTAGTCTTTATTTCCTCAGTCTTCCCGTGACAGAGTAACAAACTTATACTCTCTGAACACCATATTGTTGTCAGTGGCCCACTGGAAGACTCTCAACTTGGAGGTTTGTCATGTTCTTAGTTCATGTCACGCTTGTACGGATTGTAGTATTGTCAACAGAGTGGTTGCCAACAGCTACAGCTTTGTTCAAAGGGAAGTCAAGAAGACAGCCTCTGGTGCCAGGGTAGAGAGACCTTTGAAATAGCTCACAGGCATATTACAGGTCAGTGGCCATCCCAAGAGCCAGGTTTGTGTGTTTTTTTCCCAGGGACACCTCGCTCATCCATCTAAGGGACACCTCGCTCATCCATCCTAGGGGCACCCCTCTCTTCCATCCTAGGGGCACCCCACTCTTCCATTCTAGGGACACCCCTCTCTTCCATCCAAGGGACACCTAGCCCTTCCATCCCAGGGAAAAAACATAATCAGAGATGGGGCAGGTTCTTTCTCCTTCCCCAGACATGTGGTGCTGGTGGTGCCCTTTGTTGGTGGTGCCTTTTGGTGATGGTACCCTGTGGTGCCCTCTGGTGGTGGTTTCCTCTGATGATGGTGCTCTCTGCTGGTGGTGGCAGTAGTAGTGTAGAGGAATTACCATATATACACAGAACTCCGGAGACGCTGCCCAGACCTACACAAACACTCCTCATGATATGCACTTCTCGACCACCAGCCGGCGCCCGTGTCATCCCTAACACGGCAACACGCGACTTACCACGGCAACATGTCTCTTAACACGGCAACATGCCTCTTAGCACGGCAGCACGCCTCTTAGCACGGCAACACGCCTCTTAACACAATATCACGCCTCTTAACATTACAGCACGCCTCTTAACACGGCAACACGCCTCTTAATATGATAACACGCATCTTAACATGCTCAGTATAAGGCTAACATATAAGATAGCAAAATTTGCGGATGACACCAAATACGTTGAAAGTGTTGCATCCAGAGACTGTTTAAATACAGAGGTTGGCTATGTACAGAAGCTAGAGACGTGCAAAATGATTATCAATATAGACAAGTGCAATGTAATGCATTTTAGATATAAAAGTCTGCGAGCTTATTGCCAGCATTTTAACAGACATATACTTGCAGCCTCTCAGCACAATGTCCGACGTTGTGGAGGCGATAGTCAGGAAGACAATGTTGTAACATTTAGAAAAGAAATCTTAAGGTGTTGACGTAGCCCCTTTGCATAAGTGAGGCAGTAGAGCGTTAGTCAAAAATTACAGACCTGTGGCCCTAACATTCCACATCATATAAACTTAGTGATCAGACGCCAAATTTCAAATTTTATAGAACAGTACAACGTACACAACCCAAACCAGCATGGCTTGGGTTGTGGGTTGAGACGATCATGTCTGTCACAACTGTTAAACCAGTGGTTCTCATCCCTTTTTGCCCCAGTCACCCTTCTGACCATCTCAGAATGTCATTCCCCTTCCCCAGATTGACTCAGATGGTGCATTCCAAATATGCATATAGTATACTGAAAATCTTTTTTTATTTTTTTTTCTATATTAGTACATATACATTTACTTGGATTATTTTTATGGAGTTTTACAAATTTAATACCTTTAGAAAATGTTGATGAATTTTTCAACTTGAATAAAAGTATTTTTTATGTTCATAACTAATTACTTAACAAACCGAAGTTACTGAAGCATACTACAATAAACAAAAAGTTCAATAGAATGCCAAGGTATTGTAATTTATTTTAATCTGATGGAGATTACAGTCAGTGGGAAACCTGTGATTGATTTTTCTTCGCCAGTTCTTGGATACGCGGAGAAGTACTGGAGAGGGCACATCACAGGTCATTTTCAACCTCCGATCTACTTCGTTGCTTCGTTTTCATTTGCAAAAGAGTTCAAAAGCCTGACTCACAAAGATATGTAGACACAAATGGAAACGATGCATAGATAGCTCTTTCTACCACTGTTGGGTAGGAATCGCATATCAAGGGACAAAATTCTGTGATTGATTTCTCATCGAACATATCTCGTGGTCCTGAATCAGTCTTCAGCTCTAGAAATTCATCTTGACAATCATCAGGAACTTTTTCAACTGGCAATGTAAATGGATTTCGCACTAATACAACTCATAACTGAGTTCAGGAAAATAGCGGCTGAATTCATTTTCTAGTGCTGTCAAATGTTGCAATTTTTTCCAGATTCTGGAAGCACTTGGTCTTCACCACTAGCACCAAGAATTAATAACAGTTTCTCAAACATTGAGATATATATTAACCTTTGGACGACGACCTACTTACACTAGTTGCAGGTCCCACTGTGATCCCGCCTCCTCCTGCTTGGACTCATCTCACCGCAGTATATAAGCCACCTCTCTGGCCCTGTGCTGCACTTCCTACAAGAGTGATGGACTGAACACATCGATTCCAGGTTGAGGGACTGATTACCTCAAAACTTCTACTCTCATTACCCATTTCTTCTTTGTATTGGACTGATGAAGCCACTGTGTGGCGAAACGTTTCTTCAATAAAGATTCCCATGTGTTGCATAAGTGTCTCAATTCTTCAACTTGTCGGTTTTCAAAACCATTCATCACATATATATTATCTTGACGTTTCTCTTCCAGTTTTCCAGCTTATGAAAGCTCGCAAGGAATCCATGAATTTTATGATGTTTGTATTCCTTCCTTTCACCCGAAGATTCAGTTTATTCAGCTGCTCAAAAATGTCAATCAATAGGCCAGGCGCATGATCCATTCCTCACCATCCAGCCAGGCAAAAAATTCCATCTTACCCTGAACTTCAAAAAAAAAATAATCTGAGTTTATCTCTAAGCTCAAATACTCGCTCAGTCACATTTTCTCTTGAAAGCCATCGAACGTTTGTGTGGAAAAGAAGCAAATGATGACCTGCATTCATGTCAATACATGTCGTCAGTTGAGAGCTGCTCCTCTGACAAAATTCACAATTTTAATTGTTTGATCCAAAACCTTCCCTAGTGGAGCTGGAAGCGTTTTTAAGGCCAGTACCTGACAATGGGTCATACAGTGAATGCCTTTCACTTTTGGAGTTCGCATTTTCACACAAACTTAAAATCCAGATTTTGTCCCCAACACAGCTGGTGCTCCATCTCTATAACATCCTCACACATTATCCCACCAAAAAAAAAACTGATTCAGAGAAAGATGAAACCTTTTCCAAAATATCTGAGGCCTCGGTTGTTGTTTCAGAAAAGCTTGTGTCCTTGTGTTGTGGATGAACACTTTGCAAATGTTGCTTCAACTTTGTTGGTCTCATAGAATTATATAACAAAGCTTCACTACGAATAACACACTGATGCCTTTCTTCTCCATTGATGATGGACCTAAAACCATATTGAATATATGAATCATCGTACCGTCTTTTTGACACTCATGATGAGACTCCAAATTTTGTGAATATAAAAATAAGAAGTCAGATAAAAAGTGAAATATTTATCTTTATTTTTAATTTAATCTGTGACATTCAGTAAACTTTATTGAATGTCACAGATTAAACTAAAAAACAAACTAAAACTCTTCAGACTGTACATGATTTACAGACATAAGGTAAGATAAGCAGATAGATTTTCAGTTTTCTGACACAGAATGCAAATAATAGTAGTAGTAAACAGGGTAAAATCCAGCATCAACGACGTAAAAAGTTCAAGTCTCCTATCTTTATAGCTAAAAACACCGTCACAGCTTTGTATCATTTGCGGATGACACTAAAGTAAGCACGAGTCACCCCGGTAGAAGACACTGAAAAATTACTGGGAGATATAAGCAGGGTTTTGCAGTGTGCAGAGAACAACAACTTGACGTTCAATTGTGATAAGTTTCTGCTGCTGAGGTATTGAAAGAATGAAGAACTCAAAGGACAAACCGTAAACGAAACTCAAGATCGTCAGATAGAACTAAAGGAATATATGAAAGACCTGAGAGTAATTATGTCAGCTGACCTTTCTTTCAAAGAACATAAGGCAAATATCACAACTACCAGGAAAATGACAAGGAAAATTGTTTGAAGTATTTTTCAATGTTGACGGCCCTGTTCAGGGTGGGAAAAATATTAGATATAGAACAGATACAGAGGTCATTTACGGCCCTCAGTAAGCCAGTAAAACATTTAAATTACTGAAAACTTAGTCCGCAATAGGTGCCAGATCAACCAGGCTGTGATGGATACCTTGGGCTGCCGGTCACCAACGGCAACAGCCTAGTTGACCTGGCAAGATGAAAGTTAAGACACATGTGCAGCATCTGGTTATCTTTATTGTAGACGTTTCGCCATCCAGTGGCTTTATCAATACAGATTCTAGAAGACAGTAGAACTATATACAAAAGATGAGGTACTCAGTCCCTCAACCCTGGAGTTGGTGAAGAGCACCGTGGTGGTAGAGATTCTGGAGCACAGGCAAGGCTGACGGACTGGTGGTAGAGATTCTGGAGCACAGGCAAGGCTGACGGACTGGTGGTAGAGATTCTGGAGCACAGGCAAGGCTGACGGACTGGTGGTAGAGATTCTGGAGCACAGGCAAGGCTGACGGACTGGTGGTAGAGATTCTGGAGCACAGGCAAGGCTGACGGACTGGTTACCTCATCTTTTGTATATAGTTCTACTGTCTTCTAGTTATGTCCCGAATCTGTATTGATAGAGCCTCTGGATGGCGAAACGTCAACAATAAAGATACCCAGATGTTGCACATGTTTCTTAACTTTCATCTTGTCGGTATTGTATACCTTTTCTTGCATGACCTGCCAAGTACCAGACGAGTCTAGCCCATGGCTGGGCTCCGGGAGTAGACTCTTGAAACGGTTTATTTTACCCTTCCTCCCATCTCTCTCACTCCAGTTTATGGCAGTGTGCAGATCTGGGACTAGGACCTCTTGTATCTCCTCCGCTCCTGTGAGTATACCTTCGATGAGTTACTTTTACCATCAAAGGTATAAAGGTAACTAATCAAAGATATATTCACAGGAGCGGAGGAAAGATACATGATGGCCTAGTTACAAATCTGCACACTGCCACAACAACAAATTAGAGTGAGAGAGATGGGAGGAAAGGCACCGTGGGCACAATAAGAGAACACTGTATCAACATCTATCGTCGTAGACTATTCAGCACCTTACCAGAAGATATCAGAAACACTGCTGGGACAAGTGTAGAAGTCTTCAAAAGGAAACTGGCCAGTATCTTCAAGTTCCATATCAACCAGGCTGTGATAGAGATGTAGGCCAACAGGCCGTCAGCAGCAGCAACCTGGTTGACCCGACAAGCTCGACCCAGGTCTGGGCTGCAGCCCGTCCCTGGGTCAAAACACATGAGGTATGTGTTTCACATGAAACACATACCTCAAAGGTGTGTGTTTCATGTGAAGTTGTGCTAGCATCTTGTTGGTCGTCTGTAGAAGTGTTAAAGAAATTACGTAAGGAGATGATGCGTACATCTGAGAGGTCTAGTTTGGGAGAGCTGTGTTCTGGTAGATATCTTCGTGCAATTTGTCCATGTCTTATGAGGTAACTTTCATATTTTTATATAATTCACAAATGATGATACGAAACTTGCTCGTGTTTTTATCTATATCTGTTGTAGAGATGAGAAACAGAAGGCGCCAAGACCGGGCCTTGGGTTACAAAGCTTTTGACTTTGTTAAAGCTAGATGTTGCTTTCTTTGCTACTACTACTACTACTACTACTACTACTACTACTACTACTACTACTACTACTACTACTACTACTACCACTACTACTACTACCACTACTACTACTACTACTATTACTACTACTACTACTACTACTACTACCACTACTACTACTACCACTACTACTACTACTACTATTACTACTACTACTACTACTACTACTACTACTACTACTACTACCACTACTACTACTACCACTACTACTACTACTACTATTACTACTACTACTACTATTACTACTACTACTACTACTACTACTGCTGCTACTACTACTACTACTACTACTACTACTACTACTACCACTACTACTACTACCACTACTACTACTACTACTATTACTACTACTACTACTATTACTACTACTACTACTACTACTACTGCTGCTACTACTACTACTACTACTACTACTACCACTACTACTACTACCACTACTACTACTACTACTACTACTACTACTACTACCACTACTACTACTACCACTACTACTACTACTACTATTACTACTACTACTACTATTACTACTACTACTACTACTACTACTGCTGCTACTACTACTACTACTACTACTACAACCACTACTACTACTACCACTACTACTACTACTACTACTACTACGACCACTACTACTACTACTACTACTACTACTACTACTGCTGCTGCTACTACTACTACTACTACTACTACCACTACTACTACTACCACTACTACTACTACTACTACTACTACTACTATTACTACTACTACTACTACTACTACTACTACTATTACTACTACTACTACTACTACTACTATTACTACTACTACTACTGCTACTACTACTACTATTACTACTACTACTACTACTACTACTATTACTACTACTACTACTACTACTACTATTACTACTACTACTACTACTACTCTCAGTAGTAGTAACCAGTTACCAGTCTCAGTAGTAGTAACCAGTTACCAGTAACCAGTGTCCGTTGACTCAACGACCAACCATCTCTGCCTGAGTCACGGTCTATTGCGCTGAACTGACACTATTTCAAAAGACCCCTCTCTGGGTACTGGGCAGCCGGCTAGTCAGTGTTACGAGAGGAACGAGTGAGATAGGTACGGCTGGCAAGGGCTCTCTCCACATGTCTGTAATAATACGTAATAACAGCCTACGTGAGTATTTCTTACCTAATCCACGTATCGAACTCCCACATGATAAATGGTGTACAGCGGTGTGGAGCGTGGATTTACGTTTTTAAGGGTAATTCAAGAAGTTACGAGACTGTTGTGAGTACCCGGCAGGGTCAAAGGTGAACCGTCACCCACCAGCCACTACCCAAACGCACCACCTCGAGCCAGCCGCCTACTCCCCTCACAACCTACTGCCTGCAAGCCTGTTGCAGCCGTTTCAAGCTTCCTGGCTTAGTTCGTGTGCTAATTGCTTCAATCTCCAAGGGGTTGACCCGGATTTTGCAATTAAGCCAGTCAGTAAGCCAGACTGTGGAAGTGAACGCCAGTCAGCCTATCATCCAGCCTGTCTCCTGTCATCCAACTGCTCCTCCGTGCTTTGTGCATCGTTACACGTCTTCCAGTCAGCCATTCTCGTGGTGTAAGCCAGTCAGCCAACCCAGCTTCTAACCCAGCTGAGAGAGAGAAGTAAGCCATGCAGTAAGAAGTAAGCCAAGTTCCTCTGAAGTATTGTCTATATCGCTTTGTGCTCCCTGTTGGATGCTAAGAGTGGTTTTTACCATTCCTGTGGCATAGAGTGGGTTATCAAGCCACCTTCGTGGGTAGAGAGTGGAGTCCGCGCCAGTGAGCGCCAGCAGAGTCACACCCACCACCCCCCCTCTACTCACACCACCCCACCACCACCACTCTCTCCCACCACTAGCCACAATCACCACCAGCCACCCACCACTAGACACCTCATCTACCTGTGGTTGTTTGCACCCTTGTACCGGGTCCTAGTACTGTTTTGGCTCACATAATTGGTCAAGAGATTGTAGCTGGCGCCAACGAAAACCCAATTATGTGAGTTCCCCGAGAACGCGCATTTCTTCCGACAACAGTGAATGTAGGAGGCGTCAGTATCACCGCGCGGGACACCCTACCACCCGCCCCCATCACCAGTAATCGCCCGTCTACTACTCCAGACTCCAGTGATAATTGTCTTGAGACATTTTTCTTGCATTTAAAGACATTTGCGTGTGTGAGACATTTATAGTAAATTGCTTGTGTACTCTAAACCTTGTGTTTTCAGTGTAAACGCAGTATTTCTTTGACTCATTATTTTTATAATATTTTTCAGTGTTTTCACTTATCTTATAATTTTTTTATTCTGTGTTTTTTCTTATGCTACTCGTCTGTAGTAAGTATTATTGTGTAGTGTACCAGTCAGTCACTCTGTGTGAAGTGATTCAATTTTTTTTTATTGTATTCTTTCAGCGTTGTATTCTCCAGTAATTGTCATTGTATTTCATGCAGTGATATTCACCCCAGTATACCAAATTTTCCATTTATTTCTATGTGTCTTTTTTTCGTATGCCAGCAGTGTCTCATTCCTCTAATTTTTTCGCAGACTGTGTACCATTATTTTTGCCAGCAAATTTTTGTCGTATCAGTCACAGCAAGATTTTGTTGTATCAGTCACAGCAGGATTTTGTTGTAAGAATATATTATAATGAAGTGTGCCCTGCCACTGTAAGTGTTAACCTACCTGTGTTGTTCCTTTGTTTTATTTTATTCATATTTTTATATTTCTTGAACAAATTCACTCTTGATGTAATTTCAATTACTTTTAACGTAAAGTGTTTTTCTTACTCTGTTTGAGTATATTGTTTTGTCTAATTTAAAATTAAGAGTTAAAGTGTTCAATCAGTTATTTTTTTTTTTTTTGACTTCATATTTTAATTTTATCATGTAACCTGAGTTTTCCCAGTGACACTTTATTACTGCAGTGATTATTTCTACACTTTATTTTGTTGCATTTGTTCTGCAGTGAATTATTTTCTTTTATTAATATTTTTATGAATTATATTTTAATTTTGTCTATGCATTCTTAGAAAATACTTAAATTTCCCAGTTAACAATTTAATAATTTTATTTTACACTTTCACATTGATTTAAAAATTTAATTAATTAATTTCTTTATTAGCAAGAGTAAAGACAGCTCATTTTGCATTTAATTCAGTCTCCAGTAATATTTTTACTTGTATATTTCAATGTACATTTTTTTCTTGGTCAATAGTCCTTTAAATTGAGTTTTCCTTCCTCTTGCAGTGTATCTTAGACATTATTTTTTATTACTTCTGCAGAATTAGTTGTATATCTTTTCATTTCAATTCTAGAATTTTATATCATTTTTATTGTTCATTATTTTTGCCTTATTTGTTCTCGTGCTACTTTGCCATTATGTCTCACATACCGTCAAGTGATACTTTAGTGAATGTCGACACTCAGACCTCTCAGGCTACTGCTGGTCCTGTCATCAGTCCTTACAGTTCCTTACCGACTGACAGACCGACCCAGACACCGAGATATTATAGTTATACTCGTGATTCCCTTGATGCGTTACCTTTATTCAATGGCCATGTACATAGTCTTGAAGCATGGCTTACTGCCATTCGTTCTCGTGCTAGTGCTCTAGGTGAAGGTCCTCCTTCAGAGGAAAGCCTTATCAGACTTGCTAAAGAAGCTCTTTATCGATCTCCTGCTGCTGTTCACGTTGTTGATCTCCTTGATATGCGAGACTTCAGGAATCTTACTAAGTGGTCACAATATGAGGAACTGATTCGTTCTTTCCTTGTCCCAGTAAAAACAGCTGATCCATATGTCGTTCTTAGGGAACTAGTGAATGCTACACCCATGAGTAATGAATCGTTGAGTGCATTTGCTGTTAGATTAGACAAACTTTTATCATCATTTATCAATGCTGTCCAATCATCATCTTTTCTCCCTGAAGAGGCTAAACCATTTACAGAATCACTTGCTAAAATAGCAGCTTTTGGAGCAATTAAAGAACTAATGCCACCTGCTTCTGTGTGTGCTTATGAGCCTCATCCTCCAACTGTAACGATGGAACCACTTACAGCCTTAAATCATGTACGTTCCTTGTGCCCCCAGGGTACTTTCCCTTGTATTAAAAGTAATGTCACACATATGCCTCAGTCTGCACCACCTCTTGTTTGCGCCACAGAGACAAATCGTAGTCGTCAACCATCTCAGAGATCACCAAGAACCAGTGTACAGAGTCGTTATACACCTCGTAGTATTCATAGTACATTCAGTAACCATAGTCGGCGGAATTGTTACAACTGTGGTTTCCGTGGCCATATTGCAATTAATTGTCCTGATAGTTATCCTAAGAGACGTCGTACTGATGATGAGTACTCAGATCTTCCCTACTGTACTTATCATAGAATACATGGACATGACACATCTGAGTGTAATGCTCTCTATAACCTTCAGTACTCTAGGTCTTTCAGTGGTCGTTCCAACCGCAGAACCCGTAGAGGAAACAGATCTCGTGGTTTTCAAAATAACCAGAACCAGGCTCATTCTTTCAATTCTCAACCTAACCAGAACCAGGCTCGTTCTTCCAATTCGGGGGAATTCGAGCGCCCCAGTCAAACCGTCCCATGGTGACAGTAGGTGATAATGAGTACACCATCCCTGTTCACAATTCCTTTGAAGCCTTAAGCAGTCTCGAGAATGACAACCCTGCTGATGACGTTGCTTCACATGTCTCTGACATAGATGATTTTGGGGATGGAGTAGAACAAGTCTTTTCTGATGACAACCCACCTTTTTGTTTGCACATAACTTCCAATGCAACCATAGGCCCTATAGTGCAAGCATCTGTTTATAATGCGCCCGTTCATTTGTTCATGGACTCTGGTGCGCAAGTCAATATTATTAGGTCTAGTTTGTTTAAGGATAAGAAGTTACGACATGTCCTTCTCGTAGAACCGACTCCTGTGTCCTCCCTTAGTGGAGTATCTGGTTCTCACCTGCGTGTCCGAGGTCGGACTTCCCTAACCTTTTCTATCCAAGGTAGAGACTTCACTGCTTCCTTCCTTGTTGTCGACCAGATTACTTTCCCTGGTGACCTTCTACTGGGATTTGCTTCCATGCGAGACTTACGCATTGTGCTCGACCCTTATCGATGGCATGCACAAATTGACGACTTGATCGTTCCATTCTGGGGTTACCAGCTTGGATCAGAAATCTGTTATACTGCTGCAGAGTATGATGTACGGATTGAGTCCTTACAAGCTAATGCATTCTCCAGTAGCGTACCCAAGCGGTCAGGCACTGGTAATTCTGTCACTCCCATCAGTGTTCCACCTATACCTTCAGATTTGCAGGATAGTCTGATGCCTCAAGTGTCCGAGGACGCTCAGATTGCCTTGAGTGCACAACCTATCCCTGCAATGCCTGCTAGTTCGAGTAGTAGTTTCTCCACAGGGGACGCCTTGTCGGAAAACAATTACTTGCAACTAGTAATGCCATCTCTTGTTGATGTCACATGCCGTCTGCAGAAAGACGTTTCTGTTGCGGCTAGTGCTCTCACTAGAGTGTCTGTAGTTGTTCCTAGTGTTCCAGATGGTGATAACGTCCTAGTTGACAGTGATTCCTGCAAAGTAAAAGGTCTATTTGTTGAACCATCCTTACATGTTGTAAGAGATAGTAAGATCCATTTCTACCTGTCCAACACTTCTGGTCACAGTGTTCGCCTCAGAGCAAATACCAATCTTGTTGACCTTGTTCACTATCCTTACCCTGTTCAGGTAGAGGATGAGTTGTCACCTGACCAGTGGGTCGGTGCTATTTCTGCCGGGGAGACCTCATCCACTGCACTGGATCAATCTGTTCCACCAGTAGAGGAGAAAGACTTAGCTCCCACTGACTTCCCAGATGAAGTCAAGCGTTTGTTGACTCTGTTGAACAAACGTCGTAAAGCCATTGCTTTACCAGGTGAGAAGATGGGTATAACGAACTTATTGTCCCATCGTATTCCACTTGAACCTGGTACTAGACCTATCTACATACCTGCGTACAGAATGCCTCATTCACAAGTTGCTGTCGCAGAAGAATTGATCAATCAAATGCTTGATGATGGAGTTATTGCACCTAGCAATTCCCCTTGGAATGCACCCTTGATACTAGTACCTAAGAAGGATGGTACTTGGCGCCCTGTGATTGACATTAGGAAGTTAAACGCGAAAACCATTCCAGATCGCTTTCCACTCCCTGTACTGGGTGATCTTTTACGTAATATCGGAGATAACAAAGTCTTTTCAACCCTAGATTTGTTACAAGGGTTTTGGCAAGTCCCTCTTCATGAGGACAGCCAAGAGCTAACTGCATTCTCCACTCCTACAGGTCATTATCACTTCCTCCGTATGGCATTTGGATTACGATCTTCCCCTATCATGTTCTCAAGGCTCATGACTAATATCTTTAGAGGTCTCATAGGTAATGCACTTATGGTGTACTTAGATGACGTAATCGTCATGTCTAAAGACGTGGATACACACTTGAAAAGACTTGATGTAGTACTTGGTAAGCTTGAAGAAGCCAATTTAAAGATCAAACTGTCTAAATGTCAATTTTTCAGATCAGAAATTAAGTTTCTTGGTCACGTAGTCACTCCTAGAGGGGTTACGACTGACCAAAGTAAAGTAACTGCAGTACTAAATTTTCCAACTCCCAAAACTGCTGCTGCCGTAAGATCCTTTGTGGGCTTAGCAGGTTTTTATAGATCTTTCATTGCCAATTTTTCTTCCATAACTGCTCCTCTAACTGAGTTGCTTAAGAAAGATGCTCCTTTTGTTTGGACCTTCCGTCAAGAAAGAGCATTCCAAACTCTAAAAGAAAAGCTAACTTCTGCTCCAATTTTGAAATTTCTAGATTTTTCTAAGCCCTTCTATCTGACAACTGATGCTAGTTCAATTGGCATAGGTGCCGTACTAGCTCAGAAGACCGATGGCAAGTACAACGCAGTTGCATTTGCTAGCCGAGTCCTTACGAAGGCTGAACGTAATTATACAGTAACTGAGCAAGAAGCTTTAGCAATAGTATGGTCTTTAAAGCACTTCCGAGACATTATTTATCAGTACTCTGTTCATGTCTTGACAGACCATGCTCCACTGATACCCTTATTCCAGAACAAACAACCTACTGGAAGGTTAGCTAGGTGGACCTTGACTATCCAAGAGTTCAATCCCACCTTTGAGCATTTACCTGGCAAGTCAAATGTAGTCGCAGATGCCTTATCGCGACATGTTAGTATAGTAACTGCAGACCCTCCATTTAGTGCTGAAGATGTAAAGAATGCTCAACGAACAGATCCCATGTGGGCTGGTGTGATTCGATTCCTGCTCCAGGAAGATCTTATTCTGACTGTGAAGCCACCAGCACCCATCAGTGACTTTCTCATGAACCAAGAATTACTGTATCGAACAGCCGAGTTGGGTACTCCTAGCAGAAGAGTATACCAGTTAGTAATTCCACAGTCACTAGTGAATGTAGCCTTACAGCTAGTTCACGATGTACCAGGTGTCGCACACCCTGGTATGGATCGTTCAGTAAAACAAGCCAGATTGAAATACTTTTGGCCTCGTATGGCAACTGATATTTCTGAGTATGTTAAGAAATGTAGTGCCTGCATGCAACATAAAGGCAATGCTAATGGTCCTAATCCAATCCAAGTGTATCCAACTACTAGCGAACCTTGGGAAAGAGTTGCGCTAGATTTGTTAACTAATTTCCAATGTTCCCTCCAAGGTAACAAACATCTGTGTGTTATGGTAGACCATTTCACCAGATATTGCGAGTTAGTTCCTATTGCAGATAAGACTGCCGAGACAGTAGCTAAAGCGTTTAAAGAACGCATTATCTGCAGGCATACCACTCCTAAGTCCCTAGTAACAGATAATGGAGGTGAATTCTGTAATGAAATTCTTGAAAATTTGTGTACCTTGTACAAGATCTCTAAATCCACCATTGTTCCTCATCATCCTGCCAGCAATGGGTTAGCGGAACGAACCAATAAGAAAGTACTTGATGTCTTGAGAGCCACTATCAATCCCAACAGTGAAACTTGGGATGAAGTTATACCTGATGTGCAGTGTGCTATAAATTCTGCTTACAATGTTTCTATAGGTGACACTCCACATTATGCATTGTATGGTGTAGATAAACGTTTGCCTTATGAGTTGTTGTATTCTAATCCGAAACCAAATTACAACCCTGATGATTTCATAGCAACTTGTACCAGCTTAGCTCAAAGTGTTTTTAGAAGAATCCGTGAAACACTTCATAAATCAACAGCTGAATTTACAAGAGTCGCAAATACTCGAGTAAAGCCATCCAAAATCAAAGTAGGTTCGAGAGTTATGCTGATTAACTTTAACAAAACGTCTGCAATGCCAAAGCTTGATCAAAAGTTTGTTGGTCCTTATCGAGTAGTTGAACATATCACTGGTAATAAGTATAAGGTTAGAGAGATTAGTACTGGTCAGTATAAAGAATCGCATTTAGATCATATGAAGTTAGTATGTGATGATAATGATGTTCCAACCCAGACTAATGTGACAGACTCTGACAACCCTCCTGATCCTGTACTCTCTTCCTCTGATACTCAGTCAGATGATCAACCTGAATGTCGTTATTCCCTACGTACACGACAGGTATTGAGAAATCCTCAAGTATCATTTGTAACTTCCAATTCAGATTTGCCTCAAATACAGCATGAGTTAGCCAATGCTACAGAGTTTGATCCTCCCAGAGATGACACCCATTCTGCATATGTCAATCACACCCTAGCAGAGTTGGGGTTAAATGTAAATAACCTGTATAGATGAATAATTACAGTATCAACTTATCAGTATTCAAGAATTTTTTTTTTGTGTTCATGTTCTCTCCGCATTCTGAGAGTTAACAGTCTAGATTTGCGTGCACCGAATCTGCCTTTCTGTTAAACACTCTTTCTTTGTATATATTCCTTCCTCAGAATCCGTAGATCACACGAATACAGATCGATCGATCAAAATTTTTTTTTATCACTTGTAATCTCTATGTTGAGTTCGTTGTTCATTTGTTGAGTTTTAAGTTGTACTATAGTATACCTTGTATTGCATTACAGTTTCAGTTACGTAAGCTTTCATTCCAATGTTCTACTTATGTATATATAATGTTTAATTGTTGTGTACTTTGACATTGTATAGAATCAGCCCAAGCCGTATACCTGCCATCTCTAGTTTGTATTAGTTGTATGTCGGGACGACATACGTTAGCGTCGCCGAGCTCTCAGTAGTAGTAACCAGTTACCAGTCTCAGTAGTAGTAACCAGTTACCAGTAACCAGTGTCCGTTGACTCAACGACCAACCGTCTCTGCCTGAGTCACGGTCTATTGCGCTGAACTGACACTATTTCAAAAGACCCCTCACTGGGTACTGGGCAGCCGGCTAGTCAGTGTTACGAGAGGAACGAGTGAGATAGGTACGGCTGGCAAGGGCTCTCTCCACATGTCTGTAATAATACATAATAACAGCCTACGTGAGTATTTCTTACCTAATCCACGTATCGAACTCCCACATGATACTACTACTACTACTACTACTACTACTACTACTCTGCTGTTGCCGCTGTGCTGCTGCTGTGCTGCTGCTGCTGTTGCTGCTGCTGCGCTGCTGCTGCTGCTGCTGCTGCTGCTGCTGCTGCTGCTGCTGCTGCTGTGCTGCTGTTGCTGTTGCTGCTGTGCTGCTGCTGTTGCTGTACTGCTGCTTGCCTGCTGCTGCTGCTTGCTTGCTGTGCTGCTGCTGCTGTTGCTGCTGCTGCTGCTGCTGCTGCTGCAGCTGCTGCTGCTGCTGTGCTATTGCTGCTGTTGCTGCTGCTGCTGCTGTGCTGCTATGCTGTGCTGCTGCTACTGCTGCTGTTGCTGTGCTGCTGCTGCTGCTGCTGCTGCTGCTGCGCTGCTGCTGCTGCTGCTGCTGCTGGCTGCTGCTGCTGCTGCTGCTGCTGCTGCTGCTGGTGCTGCTGCTGCCTGCTGCTGCTGCTGCTGCTGCTGCTGCTGCTGCTGCTGCTGCTCTGCTGCTGCTGCTGCTGCTGCTGCTGCTGCTGCTGCTGCTGCTGCTGCTGCTGCTGCTGCTGCTGCTGCTGCTGCGCTGCTGCTGCTGCTGCTGCTGCTGTTGCTGCTGTGCTGCTGTTGCTGTGCTGCTGTGCTGCTGCTGTTGCTGTGCTGCTGCTGTTGCTGTGCTGCTGCTGTTGCTGCTGCTATTGCTGTTGCTGCTGTGCTGCTGCTGTTGCTGTGCTGCTGTTGCTGCTGCTGTGCAGTTGCTGTACTGCTGCTTGCTATGCTGCTGTTGCTTGCTGTGCTGTTGCTGCTGTACTGCTGCTGTTGCATGCTGCTGCTATGCTGCTGTTGCTGACTGTGCTGTGCTGCTGCTGCTGCTGCTGCTACTGCCACTGCTGCTGTGCTGCGTTGCTGTGCTGCTGTGCTGCTGCTGCTGCTGTGCTGCTGCTGCTGCTGCTAGCTGCTGCTCCTGCTGCTGCTGCTGCTGCTGCTGCTGCTGCTGCTGCTGCTGCTGCTGCTGCTGCTGCTGCTGCTGCTGCTGCTGCTAGCTGCTGCTGCTGCTACTACTACCACTACCACTTCTACTACTACTACTACTACTACTACTACTACTACCACCACCACCACCACCACCGTGTTCTGTTCAGTAAACTAACCCAAGGAATGAATGTTTCCAACAGGTCTGCTACTACTACTACTACTACTACTACTACTACCACTACTACTACTACTACCACTACCACCACCACCACCACCGTGTTCTGTTCAGTAAACTAACCCAAGGAATGAATGTTTCCAGCAGGTCTACTACTACTACTACTACTACTACTACTACTACCACTACTACTACTACTACCACTACCACCACCACCACCACCGTGTTCTGTTCAGTAAACTAACCCAAGGAATGAATGTTTCCAGCAGGTCTGCAGTTCCATGCGTATTTGAGGTGCATTTTGTCCTAGGATGTGAACCTTTGAACACCACAACAATTGACTAAAAGCCAGGTATGTAATTTTAGTGTTAGGTGAACATGTAAATACTTGCGTATACATCTGGGTCCGCTGTGAGGTTGTAGTGTGTTAGTGTTCACAACTTGTAATATCTGACACATGTACACCATAACATTAGTCATGGTTTCTTAACCTTCACTTTACATTACCGACTCGACCCTTTCTCTCTTCCACATTATTCTAATATCATCTCCTCAACACCTCTTTTATTCTAGTTGTACATTTTTAATCATTAATGTTCTATTTTTTTGAAAATTAAATGTCTCAGACCGCCGTTTTAATTATATTTTTTCTGGATGTGTGATGTGTTGGCTGCTGGCACGACATGATGTCTACGGCTGGGAGTGGTTTGTTCCGGAAGGAACACACAGATCACATTACTTTCTGAGCTGTGATTGTTGGAAGACGTGAGAGTTATGGTGGTGGTGGTCACCCAGACATACTGACACCTCCACCGGTTTTGTCAAACCTCTCTTCTTTTTATTACTCAACAGTGTCTTCAATTTTTAGTTTTCATGTTGAGACACGTCTCAGTGTTTTTAGTTTTTAAAAGACGGGTGGGCGAACAATATACCTGATGTCGGGGATCATGTCCCCACTTCTGGGTCCAGGCCTGATCAACTAGGCTGTTAATGCTGGCCACATGCAGTCCAACGTACGAACCACAGGCCGGCTGGTCAGGCACTGATTGGTCAGTACCAGAGGCTTGTTGGTAATTCCCCATTTGCACGGAGGGAGGGTTCTTTAGAGTCGGGGACCCCTGACATTGGTTAAATTTCTAACTGCACTTATCGCAACCCTGCTGTATGGGGGCATACCTTCCCTTCCCCCACACAACTGTGTGGAAGATAAACCTTCCCCTCCCCCACAAATGTGTGAGGGGTATACCTTCCCCTCCCCAAACAACTGTGCAAGGGGGTATACCTTTCCCTCCTCCCGCAGCTGTGTGAGGGAGTATACCTTCCCCTTCCATACACAACTGTGTGAGGGGTATACCTTCCCCCCGCAACTGTGTGAGGGGTATACCTTCCCTTCCCCACATTACTGTGTGAGGGGTATACCTTCCCTTCCCCACATTACTGTGTGAGGGGGTATACCTTCCCTTCCCCCACAACTGTGTGAGGGATATACCTTCCCCTCCCCCACAACTGAGGGTATACCTTCCCCTCAACTGAGGGTATACCTTCCCCTCTCCCACAACTGAGGGTATACCTCCCCCTCCCCCACAACTGTGTGAGGGGGTATATCTTCCCCTCCTCCACAACTGTGTGAGGGGGTATACCTTCCCCTCCCCCACAACTGTGTGATGGGGGTATATCTTCCCCTCCTCCACAACTGTGTGAGGGGGTATACCTTCCCCTCCCCCACAACTGTGTGAGGGGGTATACCTTCTCCCCCACAGCTGTGTGAGGGTATACCTTCCCCTCCCCCACAACTGTGTGAGGGGGTATATCTTCCCCTCCTCCACAACTGTGTGAGGGGGTATACCTTCCCCTCCCCCACAACTGTGTGATGGGGGTATATCTTCCCCTCCTCCACAACTGTGTGAGGGGTATACCTTCTCTTCCCCACATTACTGTGTGAGGGGTATACCTCCCCTTCCCCACATTACTGTGTGAGGGGGTATACCTTCCCTTCCCCCACAACCGTGTGAGGGGGTATACCTTCTCCCCCACAGCTGTGTGAGGTTATACCTTCCCCACCCCCACACAGCTGAATAATAACATAACACAGTAGATAATTACTTAAGTTTGGTAAGGCAGTATGTATATATATATTTTTGAGAATACTGCTCGACCTGATGCTACATTTATTAACTGCCTGATCAACATACTTGTTGATCAGGCAGTAAATCAGCCGTAGGCCGGGCTGAGTTGAAACCAGTCACAGAAGACTGTAGCGTTTACGGGCCAGTAACAGTGTTCGTGTAGATCACTGGTTCAGAGAACCGACAGTTTTGTAAATTAAGACACCTGTGCAACACTGGGGTATCTTTATTATGGAAACGTTTCGCCACACAGTGACTTCATCAGTCCACTACAAAGAAGAATAGTGAAGATCACAAGGAGTTTGATGTAATCAATCCATCTTGATAAAGATTGATGGACTGATTACATCGACTCTAGGCTGAGGAACTCATTACCTCAAACTCCTGATTTTCACCATTCTTCTTTGTATTGGACTGATGAGGCCACTGTGTGGCGAAACGTTTCCACAGTAAAGATACCCAAGTGTTGCACATGTCTAATTTATCAACAGTGTTCGCGTTATTATAATTATTATTATTTATTATATTCTTGGTGGAGCGCTAAACCCATAAGGATAATAGTGTTATGGGGAATGGGAGCCATTCAGGTTCGATCCAAGAAAGGAGAACACGGGTTCCATTCCTTAGATCAAGAGCCTCTCACCGGCACGTCTTGGTGTGGTGGTGAGGGGTCTTACACGATTAATGTTAATTAGTAATGGTGTTTGTGTAGTGTTGTGGGAAAGTGAACATTTCTTGGTGTACATGTCATTGTTTGCTGTCATTTTTGAAGTCTTGTTTGTTGTTGGTGGGAGGAGGTGAGGTTCTGAGTGTGGTGAGAGCCTAGCAGTGTTTACCCATGGTCTCACCTACCTTCCTTTGTTTACACACGTACCAGGGGGGCCTAAGCCCGTTTTCTATTAAGGTGCAGAAGGTGCCCACAATAATGCCCAGATTCTTCCTTGCATTAACCCGATCCTCATTCTCCCCCGGTGAAGAGAAGTAGAGGGTTGTGGTAGAGCCCTACAATAAGCTTTAATCCCCCACATAAGCTCGTCTAAACAGCATCTCGGGCGTCCAGGGTAGCAGGGTGTAATCCTGTTTCCGTTCAGCTGATGCTCATTTCTTTCACGGGTCACGTGAACATAGCGTCTCCATCTAAACAGATTTTTCCACGTCGCTACCTCCTTGTGTCGCCCATGATGATGGCTTTCAAGGCTTTTGTGCTCTCGTTTAGAATATTGTTCTGGATTCACATGTAACCCAAATGAGTTGGCTCAGGAAAAAATATATTTTACGACTGGCATAAAATCAAATCCTTTGAACTGTTGGGATCGTCTTTAAGCACTGTGGATGTGTAGCGAGCATTTAGCCTCGTAGATTAAACTATAGATAAAAATCTCAAGAAAGCCAGGTCCATATATGTGCACTAAAATAAGTTACTGTTACCTGTACAAACCATACCACAGGCAGGATTTGAACCCGCGGTCAGAGAGTCTCAAAACTCCAGACCGTCGCGTTAGCCACTGGACCAGCTAGCGACAATAAGATTCGTCCAACTAGGTATATTTCTACACCATAGGAAGGTTAGCATAGGCACCTCTGTGACCACAAATGCAAGTTTTTACAGACGAATCTCCAGCTAGCGTGGCCGTGACGAACTCTAGCTCTGGTGGCCTGGTGGTTAACGCTCTCGCTTCACACGGTGAGGGCCTGGGTTCGATTCCCAGCCAGAGTAGAAACATTGGACGTGTTTCTTTCCACCTGTTGTCTATGTTCCCCATCAGTAAAATGGGTACCTGGGTGTTAGTCGACTGGTGTGGGTCGCATCCTGGGACACTGACCTAAGGAGGCCTGGTCAAAGACCGGGCCGCGGGGGCGTTGACCCCCGGAACTCTCTCCAGGTAAACTCCAGGTAAGTCCCTTCACGCGACGGTCTGGAGTTTTGAGACTCTTTGACCGCGGGTTCAAATCCCACCCGTGGTATGGTTTGTTTGCAATCGTGTCATTACGATTTCGTGAGTACTGTTACCTGTGTCTGTAGGTTAGATGTGTCTTCCGGAGGTCACCATTCCTGCTGCCCGCTCCCTGGCCAGGCCTCTTGGTTGCTGGCCTGGGAGAATACGTGGGCGCCTGCCGCCCGCAGTCCAACGTATGAACCACAAACCGGCTGATCTGAAACTGTTTTGAGGAATTTATCTCGTTCCCTATTGAAGTCAGCAATGATTTTGTTGGTAATCTGCCTTATGCATGAAGGATGGGTGTTGTAAGAAATGACGGAGAATATATAATAAACGCGATGAGAAACAGGGATGGCATAAGCACAGAACACCATGTAGAAGGCAAATATTGCAGACAACTTAAAGGAAATGACACTGAAGATGTCTCAGACCTTGGACCTTGATCACTTCAGATACACGTATTTAAAGTGATCAGATTCCAAAATGTCGTCAGTAAAGTAAGTGAATGCACTCTTGTTCATTTTCCCTCAGAACAATATGTCAACTTATGTGGTACATGACTGTTGAAGATTGTTGCCTCTCCAATCACCAGGGAAGCTGCCTAAGGCGTGGCTCAGGTGTCACCTACTCGCCACTCACCACTGACACCCCACACCACAACACTTGTACGGACGAAATGCATTATATATATATATATATATATATATATATATATATATATATATATATATATATATATATATATATATATATATATATATATATATATGTATGTATGTATGTCGTGTCGTGTCGTGTCGTTTAAAGATATATTTTTCACGTATGTTAATGTAAAAAGTAATAATTTTGTACCAGAAGAACCTTAGAAAACTTACCTAACCTTATTATAACAAGCGCAGTTTAATTTAGCCTAATCCAACTAAATATATTTTAGATAACTTTACAATAATTTAATAAACAAACACAGTGAAATATATTTTTTCGTTAGGTTCAGAATGCTTTTTGCGAAATTATGGCATACACAAATTTTCGCTTGCTTTATTCGGCAAGAAGAGTGTTGCTATTTAAGCCAAAATCACAAGTTTTACCTATTCAGCACGACATTATATATATATATATATATATATATATATATATATGTATATATATATATATATATATATATATATATATATATATATATATATATATATATATATATATATATATATATATATATACATATATATATATATATATATATATATATATATATATATATATATATATATATATATATATATATATATATATATATATATATATATATATATATATATATATACATACATATATATATATATATATATATATATATATATATATATATATATATATATATATATATATATATATATATATATATATATATATATATACATACATATATATATATATATATATATATATAAATATATATATATATATATATATATATATATATATATATATATATATATATATATAATATAATGGTAGGGTGTGCAAAAGAAGAAAATTAAAGGTGAATACAGGAAAGAGTAAGGTTATGAGGATAATAAAAAGATTAGGTGATGAAAGATTGGATATCAGATTGGAGGGAGAGAGTATGGAGGAGGTGAACGTATTCAGATATTTGGGAGTGGACGTGTCAGCGGATGGGTCTATGAAAGATGAGGTGAATCATAGAATTGATGAGGGAAAAAGAGTGAGTGGTGCACTTAGGAGTCTGTGGAGACAAAGAACTTTGTCCTTGGAGGCAAAGAGGGGAATGTATGAGAGTATAGTTTTACCAACGCTCTTATATGGGTGTGAAGCGTGGGTGATGAATGTTGCAGCGAGGAGAAGGCTGGAGGCAGTGGAGATGTCATGTCTGAGAGCAATGTGTGGTGTGAATATAATGCAGAGAATTCGTAGTTTGGAAGTTAGGAGGAGATGCGGGATTACCAAAACTGTTGTCCAGAGGGCTGAGGAAGGGTTGTTGAGGTGGTTCATACATGTAGAGAGAATGGAGCGAAACAGAATGACTTCAAGAGTGTATCAGTCTGTAGTGGAAGGAAGGCGAGGTAGGGGTCGGCCTAGGAAAGGTTGGAGGGAGGGGGTAAAGGAGGTTTTGTGTGCGAGGGGCTTGGACTTCCAGCAGGCATGCGTGAGCGTGTTTGATAGGAGTGAATGGAGACAAATGGTTTTTAATACTTGACGTGCTGTTGGAGTGTGAGCAAAGTAACATTTATGAAGGGATTCAGGGACACCGGCAGGCCGGACTTGAGTCCTGGAGATGGGAAGTACAGTGCCTGCACTCTGAAGGAAGGGTGTTAATGTTGCAGTTTAAAAACTGTAGTGTAAAGCACCCTTCTGGCAAGACAGTAATGGAGTGAATGATGGTGAAAGTTTTTCTTTTTCGGGCCACCCTGCCTTGGTGGGCCACCCTGCCTTGGTGGGAATCGGCCAGTGTGATAATAAAATAAAAAAAAAATGTATATATCGATAAAACCACGAAGCAAGTGGTTTTGAATCATTTACCAAATAGCGGCAGGCCATGGTTCGACCCCACGACATACTGCCCCGCCTGAAGAAACAAGACAACGTACATGTCACCTTATCCACTCGGGACAGGTTAATATCTTTTTTTTTTCCTCGTCCGATTTTTGTTTCTTTTTTGTGTATGTTTAGAAGCAATTATTTAATGAACTGTGACAAAGTTTCAATAAGATCAGCCAACAAACAAATGAGAAAAAAATATTTACCAAGTATGATGCTTGGCAGCACTAATCTTCGTAGTGTCACTGCGAGTGGCTCTGCGGACACATTCGCCTGATAGAGCAAAGTCTAACCCTACAATCCAATGGACAAAATAATGTAATATACCTTGTCTTCATGCCGAAAAAAATACGTTTGGTACGCTTTTGACACTCGCTGAAATATCTGCCTTTTACCCCTTCCCCCCACACAAAATAAAAAATATTTGAGATATTCTAGATGTGTATCCATTAAGTATTGGAATTTGAAACACACTTTGTTTTATGTTTTCTGTGAAATCATTTCAATCTAATTATTAATAATGGAGACTCATCAAGCAATAGGCCAAAATCTTACTTCCTAGATATTTAGGGTAAACGTGCGCACTCTTATTACGTAAAAATTTAAAAAAAAAAATAATAGTTTCCCCAGTGTATTATACCGTTTTCTATAGTAAGAGACCAGCCAGAGGAGAGAAAACTTTTCCTTTATGGACAGGAGCTTAAGTAAATCATTGACCGCGCCCGGCCACCACCCTCCCTCCCACCCTCAAATTCAAATTCAAATTCAAATTCAAAGTTTATTCTCTATAAGGATTACAATGCTGAGTTTACAGAAATTTGGTTATTGTTTGGTTTACATGTAGTAAAATAGTGATTACAGAGTGTACCACTAGAACACTTAGCATGGCTAGGTATTACAGAGTGTACCACTAGAACGCTTAGCATGGCTAGGTATTACAGAGTGTACCACTAGAACACTTAGCATGGCTAGGTATTACAGAGTGTACCACTAGAACACTTAGCATGGCTAGGTATTACAGAGTGTACCACTAGAACACTTAGCATGGCTAGGTATTACAGAGTGTACCACTAGAACACTTAGCATGGCTAGGCATTACAGAGTGTACCACTAGAACACTTAGCATGGCTAGGTATTACAGAGTGTACCACTAGAACACCTAGCATGGCTAGGTATTACAGAGTGTACCACTAGAACACTTAGCATGGCTAGGTATTACAGAGTGTACCACTAGAACACTTAGCATGGCTAGGTATTACAGAGTGTACCACTAGAACACCTAGCATGGCTAGGTATTACAGAGTGTACCACTAGAACACTTAGCATGGCTAGGTATTACAGAGTGTACCACTAGAACACTTAGCATGGCTAGGTATTACAGAGTGTACCACTAGAACACCTAGCATGGCTAGGTATTATAGAGTGTACCACTAGAACACTTTGCATGGCTAGGTATTACAGAGTGTACCACTAGAACACTTTGCATGGCTAGGTATTACAGAGTGTACCACTAGAACACTTTGCATGGCTAGGTATTACAGAGTGTACCACTAGAACACTTTGCATGGCTAGGTATTACAGAGTGTACCACTAGAACACTTAGCATGGCTAGGTATTACAGAGTGTACCACTAGAACACTTAGCATGGCTAGGTATTACAGAGTGTACCACTAGAACACTTAGCATGGCTAGGTATTACAGAGTGTACCACTAGAACACCTAGCATGGCTAGGTATTACAGAGTGTACCACTAGAACACTTAGCATGGCTAGGTATTACAGAGTGTACCACTAGAACACCTAGCATGGCTAGGTATTACAGAGTGTACCACTAGAACACTTAGCATGGCTAGGTATTACAGAGTGTACCACTAGAACACTTAGCATGGCTAGGTATTACAGAGTGTACCACTAGAACACTTAGCATGGCTAGGCATTACAGAGTGTACCACTAGAACACTTAGCATGGCTAGGTATTACAGAGTGTACCACTAGAACACCTAGCATGGCTAGGTATTACAGAGTGTACCACTAGAACACTTAGCATGGCTAGGTATTACAGAGTGTACCACTAGAACACTTAGCATGGCTAGGTATTACAGAGTGTACCACTAGAACACCTAGCATGGCTAGGTATTATAGAGTGTACCACTAGAACACTTTGCATGGCTAGGTATTACAGAGTGTACCACTAGAACACTTTGCATGGCTAGGTATTACAGAGTGTACCACTAGAACACTTTGCATGGCTAGGTATTACAGAGTGTACCACTAGAACACTTAGCATGGCTAGGTATTACAGAGTGTACCACTAGAACACTTAGCATGGCTAGGTATTACAGAGTGTACCACTAGAACACTTAGCATGGCTAGGTATTACAGAGTGTACCACTAGAACGCTTAGCATGGCTAGGTATTACAGAGTGTACCACTAGAACACTTAGCATGGCTAGGTATTACAGACCGACAAAATGAGACTAGTCACGAGGGAGCATTCACCAAATTCAACTTCAATAACAAAAACATAAAGTGGGACCAAGTAAACCAAGTCCTAACCGATATAAGCTGGGAAGATATACTAAGCAACACAGACCCAAACTTATGCCTAGAACAGATTAACTCGGTGGCACTCGATGTATGCACAAGGCTTATTCCTCTAAGAAAAAGGAGGAGTAGATGTAAAATAGAAAGAGACAGGCGCTCCCTTTACAGGCGACGGAAAAGAATAACAGAGCGGCTAAAAGAGGTCAATATATCAGAAATGCGCAGGGAGACACTGGTCAGAGAAATAGCAAGCATCGAACTTAAGCTAAAAGAATCCTTTAGGAGTCAGGAATCGCGGGAAGAACTAAAAGCCATAAATGAAATCGAAAGAAACCCAAAGTATTTCTTCTCCTATGTCAAATCAAAATCGAGAACAACGTCCAGTATTGGGCCCCTACTTAAACAAGATGGGTCCTACACAGATGACAGCAAGGAAATGAGTGAGCTACTCAAGTCCCAATATGACTCAGTTTTTAGCAAGCCGCTAACCAGACTGAGAGTCGAAGATCAAAATGAATTTTTTATGAGAGAGCCACAA
Source organism: Cherax quadricarinatus (assembly GCF_038502225.1). Classification (NCBI taxonomy): domain Eukaryota; kingdom Metazoa; phylum Arthropoda; class Malacostraca; order Decapoda; family Parastacidae; genus Cherax; species Cherax quadricarinatus. The sequence goes on from NW_027195477.1 coordinate 104,999, forward strand.
AATTTGATTAACACAAGCCTATCCGATGTTATCCTGACGCCAAATGACTTCGAACAGGCGATAAATGACATGCCCATGCACTCTGCCCCAGGGCCAGACTCATGGAACTCTGTGTTCATCAAGAACTGCAAGAAGCCCCTATCACGAGCCTTTTCCATCCTATGGAGAGGGAGCATGGACACGGGGGTCGTCCCTCAGTTACTAAAAACAACAGACATAGCCCCACTCCACAAAGGGGGCAGTAAAGCAACAGCAAAGAACTACAGACCAATAGCACTAACATCCCATATCATAAAAATCTTTGAAAGGGTCCTAAGAAGCAAGATCACCACCCATCTAGAAACCCATCAGTTACACAACCCAGGGCAACATGGGTTTAGAACAGGTCGCTCCTGTCTGTCTCAACTACTGGATCACTACGACAAGGTCCTAAATGCACTAGAAGACAAAAAGAATGCAGATGTAATATATACAGACTTTGCAAAAGCCTTCGACAAGTGTGACCATGGCGTAATAGCGCACAAAATGCGCGCTAAAGGAATAACAGGAAAAGTTGGTCGATGGATCTATAATTTCCTCACTAACAGAACACAGAGAGTAGTCGTCAACAGAGTAAAGTCCGAGGCAGCTACGGTGAAAAGCTCTGTTCCACAAGGCACAGTACTAGCTCCCATCTTGTTCCTCATCCTCATATCCGACATAGACAAGGATGTCAGCCACAGCACCGTGTCTTCCTTTGCAGATGACACCCGAATCTGCATGACAGTGTCTTCCATTGCAGACACTGCAAGGCTCCAGGCGGACATCAACCAAATCTTTCAGTGGGCTGCAGAAAACAATATGAAGTTCAACGATGAGAAATTTCAATTACTCAGATATGGTAAACATGAGGAAATTAAATCTTCATCAGAGTACAAAACAAATTCTGGCCACAAAATAGAGCGAAACACCAACGTCAAAGACCTGGGAGTGATTATGTCGGAGGATCTCACCTTCAAGGACCATAACATTGTATCAATCGCATCTGCTAGAAAAATGACAGGATGGATAATGAGAACCTTCAAAACTAGGGAGGCCAAGCCCATGATGACACTCTTCAGGTCACTTGTTCTATCTAGGCTGGAATATTGCTGCACTCTAACAGCACCTTTCAAGGCAGGTGAAATTGCCGACCTAGAAAATGTACAGAGAACTTTCACGGCGCGCATAACGGAGATAAAACACCTCAATTACTGGGAGCGCTTGAGGTTTCTAAACCTGTATTCCCTGGAACGCAGGAGGGAGAGATACATGATTATATACACCTGGAAAATCCTAGAGGGACTAGTACCGAACTTGCACACGAAAATCACTCACTACGAAAGCAAAAGACTTGGCAGACGATGCACCATCCCCCCAATGAAAAGCAGGGGTGTCACTAGCACGTTAAGAGACCATACAATAAGTGTCAGGGGACCGAGACTGTTCAACTGCCTCCCAGCACACATAAGGGGGATTACCAACAGACCCCTGGCAGTCTTCAAGCTGGCACTGGACAAGCACCTAAAGGCAGTTCCTGATCAGCCGGGCTGTGGCTCGTACGTTGGTTTGCGTGCAGCCAGCAGCAACAGCCTGGTTGATCAGGCGCTGATCCACCAGGAGGCCTGGTCACAGACCGGGCCGCGGGGGCGTTGACCCCCGAAACTCTCTCCAGGTAAACTCCAGGTAAACTAGAACACTTAGCATGGCTAGGTATTACAGAGTGTACCACTAGAATGCTTAGCATGGCTAGGTATTACAGAGTGTACCACTAGAACACTTAGCATGGCTAGGTATTACAGAGTGTACCACTAGAACACTTAGCATGGCTAGGTATTACAGAGTGTACCACTAGAACGCTTAGCATGGCTAGGTATTACAGAGTGTACCACTAGAACACCTAGCATGGCTAGGCATTACAGAGTGTACCAGTAGAACGCTTAGCATGGCTAGGCATTACAGAGTGTACCACTAGAACGCTTAGCATGGCTAGGCATTACAGAGTGTACCACTAGAACACCTAGCATGGCTAGGCATTACAGAGTGTACCACTAGAACGCTTAGCATGGCTAGGTATTACAGAGTGTACCGCTAGAACACCTAGCATGGCTAGGTATTACAGAGTGTACCACTAGAACACTTAGCATGGCTAGGTATTACAGAGTGTACCACTAGAACACCTAGCATGGCTAGGTATTACAGAGTGTACCACTAGAACACTTAGCATGGCTAGGTATTACAGAGTGTACCACTAGAACGCTTAGCATGGCTAGGTATTACAGAGTGTACCACTAGAATGCTTAGCATGGCTAGGTATTACAGAGTGTACCACTAGAACGCTTAGCATGGCTAGGCATTTCGGGCATACTTAGTTTTATTCTTAATTGTAAAATATTACAAATTATGAGGTAAGTTGGTATTATGGCTAAGTCACTAAATACTAGTTTGTGAGTTTAGCAATGTGAATGCTTTTGTTTTGGCACAGTACATAGTTTCAGTATTGGAGTATCACAATATTCATTATTTTAAGATTGAGATTAATATTTCTGTTTATGGTCAAATGAGTGAGTGAGTGTAAGTGTGAACCACCAGGTGGTATTCGTGTAGTTAGTTGACGGGGTGTATCAGGGAGATAGGATGTTTTCTAATGGTTGTTTTGAAGGTGATGAATGTGTCTGCAGTTCTAGAGTTCTCAGGTAGGGTATTCCAGATTTTAGGGTCTTTGACATACATTGAATTTTTGTAAAGGTTTAGTCGGACACGGGAAATGTCGTAGAGATGTTTGTGTCTGGTGTTATGCCTGTGGGTTCTGTCACAACTATCAAGAAAGTTTTAGGTCAAGGTTGATATTAGAGTTTGAGGCCCTGTAGATGTAGATTGCACAGTAGTAAGTGTGGATGTACTGAACTGGGAGTAAGTTTAGGTCTATGAAGAGTGGGGGGGTGTGTTGCCAGGGATGGGATTTAGTGATTATTCTTACTGCAGCTTTTTGTTGGGTTATTATTGGCTTTAGGTGTGTTGCTGCAGTTGATCCCCAAGCACAAATAGCATAGGTGAGGTATGGATAAATAAGTGAGTGGTATAGTGTGAGAAGGGCACTTTGCGGCACGTAGCATCGTATCTTGGAGAGGATCCCAACCGTTTTGGATACTTTTTTGGTTATATGCTGGATATGGGTGCTGAAATTCAGGTTGTTGTCAAGGTATAAGCCTAGGAATTTGCCCCCATTATTTCTGGTAATTAGAGTTTTGTCAATCTTAATGTTAATTTGTGCATCTCCTGCTCTGCTACCAAACATAATATAGTAGGTTTTGTCAGTGTTAAGCGTAAGTTTATTGGCTGTCATCCAAGTCGATATTTTAATCAGCTCCTCATTCACAATGGTGTTAGGGTGGCAAGATTAGGGTGAGAGATGACATAAGTCGTGTCATCAGCAAAGAGAATGGGTTTCAGGTTTTGGGATACGTTTGGAAGGTCATTGATGTATATGAGGAAGAGCAGGGGACCAAGGACACTTCCCTGCGGAACTCCAGTATCAAGTGGCCGTGTTGCTGATGCTGTGTCTTTAATGGTGACGTACTGATACCTATTAGTAATGTAAGATTTGAAATATGCAAGCGCATGGCCTCTTATACCGTAATGATCAAGTTTGTGGAGTAGGATGTCGTGGTCTACTGTGTCAAAAGCTTTTCTTAGGTCAATAAAAATTCCTAGTGGATATTCCTTATTTTCCAATGCTGTGTAAAGCAGATCTAGCATTTTTATGATTGCATCATTAGTGCTTTTATTTTTCCTGAATCCAAATTGGCAGGGGTTGAGTATGTTTTGAGCCGTTATAAATGAATACAGTCTCCTGTGCACGAGTTTCTCAAAGATTTTGGATAGCAATGGTAAGTTAGATATTGGCCTATAGTTGTTTAAGTCTGTAGGGTCACCACCTTTATGTATTGGTGTAACCCTCGCCATCTTGAGTAGTTTCGGGAAGGTGCTAGTCTCTAGTGACTTGTTAAAAAGTAATGAAATAGCATGCGAAAGGACATGGGCCACTCGCTTGTACAGTAATGGTGGGACATGAGACAGATTCCCCGAGTTATTTTTAAGTGACTTTATAATCTCAGTGACTTCCGTGGGCTCAGTTGGTGCAAGATAGAAGGAATTAGGGAAATTCCCATCTAGGTAGTCCCCGGCATAGGCATTGGTATGTGGGATTTTACTGGCGAGATTAGATCCTATGGTTGAGAAGAAGTCGTTTATCTTGTTAGCTGTGTCAGTGGAATGTAGTGGTGTTTCATTAGGTTTAGTTAGGACAATATTCTTGGTTTTTCTCAGTTTGTGGGTCCCTAGAATCTGAGAGAGTGTTTTCCAGGTCTTTTTTATATCTCCTCTAGTGTCTGTGAATCTGCTGGAGTAGTATAGTTGTTTGGCTTTCTTTATTACTTTGGTGAGAGCTGATGAATAGTGTTTAAGAATATCTTTGTGTATTAAGCCCTGTCTATATTGCTTTTCATATTGGTGTTTCTTGTCAATGGATTTCAGAATGGTGCTGGTTAGCCATGGGCAACCAAGCCATTTGTTTGTGATCTGTTTTGTTTTTATAGGACAATGTTTGTTGTATAGTCTAAGTAATTTGTTAAGAAAAATGTCTGTCCAGTCATCAATACCATTGGCCTTGGAAAATTCTGTAGGCCAATCAACAGTCTCTAGGTCAGCTGTGAACTTCCTTACTGAGGCCTCGTCATGGAGTCTAAATGAGACTTTGTTGTATTCAAGTGGTGGTTTACTAATGTTTGTCAGGAGGAAGGTAGGGTAGTGGTCTGTAGTGCTATCTGTGATTATCCCTGATTTAAGGGGGGCTAGTATATTGGTCCATATGTGGTCTATTATGGTTGCACTTGTCTCAGTGAGCCTGGTTGGTTTAGTTATTGTTGGTATGAGAAGTGTGTTGTTCATATTGTTGATGAAATCAGTTACAGGCTGATCATCTAGTAAGCCAAGGTTGATGTTGATATAATATGCCAAATAATATTATTTTGGTCGTCTTTATTATGCTTTTATATAATTTTTCTTATGTCTGCTATGATTTTTGAATAAATGGTATAAGCAGATGAAGCTTATCAGTAATAATAGCGTCATCATAAGACATATTGTGGCCAAGGACCAGACTGCTGACAAAACAGTTATTGTCCCTGCTTTTCCTCTTGACTCCTTCTACTGTGCTATAGCTCTTCCCACACTGTAATGAGTGGTAAATTTAGTGTATTAGAAAGAAAAATAAACAAATTAAAAAAAATAATCACCTCGTTTTCGCTCATATATTTACGTGGCGCGTCATCACAAGGCCTTCTGTAGAAACATCGTATTGCAAAGGCTCAACCTGTCCCTTATCCACTCCACCATCGATCCTACAAAACAACATGAGCCTAGCGTACTAGGCTTGTTTCATGTTGCAAGGACACTGGACACTCGCGGCAGTGGATGCTCCTGTTTGAGTACCCGCCTCAACAAGCAGTCTATATAGAATGAAACCACGAAACAAGTGGTATTGAATCATTTACTAAATTACAGCAGGCCTGGGTTCGACCCCACGACACATTCTTCCACCTCAAGAGACAGCACAACACAAAGTTGTGTGTGTGGCTAGTACGGTGTCCCCTCGAATTTTTCTCAACTGCCCGGCTTCCGACGTGGGGCGACGTACTTCACATATCACAGTTCTTTCACCTGAAGCAGAACCTACTTTCGCTTTTCGTCGCCTTGATTTACATCCAGTTCTGGAACAAGGCTCCACATGGTGTGCAAGCCCTTTGCAATGACTTGGACTTCCTCCAAACCTTTGAGCGTATCCGGACAGAGATCGCAAATGTTGCTGCCATCACCTTAGCGTGCCATCTCTGGTATCTGGCGGAGCACCTGGCTGGATTGGCGTTCATCGATGAGAAAGTGGACATTGCGAGAAAGTGCAAAATGGTGGCCAACCTCGAGTGGGAATAAAAACCAGGGTGCCCCCGTCGATTGCGAGGTGTCTCAAAGATCGGAGTCGAACTGGAGGAGTTCGTGACTAAGAGGATGCTGAAGATGTTTAGTGTCATTGCTGAGAAGAGGAAGGGGAAGGATAAATCTTCCTTCTTGAATGAAGACCCCGAAACATGGGAGAAAAACAAGACGTACCTGGAAATGAAGAAGTCTGCAGGTTCTTTGAAGGTCATGAATGACACAGCAGAAAAAGCTGTTTTCCCCTTTCCGACCTTCAATGCGTCACTGACCAAGAACGAGGAGCAGAAACAGTACCTTCTTCTCCTCGTGGCGGATTACCGTCATCGCTTCCCTGCTACGATCAAGGAGAGACTAATGAAGAAGTGTGATTGCTGAATTTTAGAGGGTGGCCCGGTGGCCTGGTGGCTAAAGCTCCCGCTTCACACATGGAGGGCTCGGGTTCGATTCCCGGCGGGTGGAAACATTTCGACACGTTTCCTTACACCTGTTGTCCTGTTCACCTAGCAGCAAATAGGTACCTGGGTGTTAGTCGACTGGTGTGGGTCGCATCCTGGGGGACAAGATTAAGGACCCCAATGGAAATAAGTTAGACAGTCCTCGATGACGCACTGACTTTCTTGGGTTATCCTGGGTGGCTAACCCTCCGGGGTTAAAAATCCGAACGAAATCTTATCTTATCTTATCTTATGACAGATTGAAGTCCCATCTTATTTCGTTCGTTATTCAAGTAGGCACGAAGAAGCATTATTACGAGCTAGTGAGTGTAGCGAGCGGAACGACGTCTTACTGGCAGTTAGTGTGACAAATGAGCCACCCAACACGACCCGACCCGACCCAACACGACCAGATGCTTTTTAGAGGCTAATAACTTTTTCCCTATATAAGACAGAGACCTAATTCCTTTTGAATCTGACAGTCTCATTAAATAAATTATGTTATTAGCCGCTTGTTTCGCTGAAATTTCATGGGAATCCAGCAGAAAACCATGATATTTTAGGGGATGTTCAACTTGAGAAGCGAATTGCGTGAGACTTTCTCTTGTGACACTGTTTTCTTTACTGAATTCAAAAGAGAAAAGATGGGAGAATATGATTAAGAATTTACATTAACTTTTTTTTCAACTTTTAGTGGGAGAAATCAGTTGGGGAAAACACCCAGTTTCAGCGATTTTTCAGTTGAATACATAGTTCACTGGTTGGCGAAGGTCGATCAAAACCGACGATTTCTCATCCAAGAATTCATGACAAGCACGTTGCTTTATTTAAATTGAGTGGTACCTCCTCTTAAATGCACATATAATCGCTCCCTCATATCGCGCTCAACAAAGCGTTAAAAACTGGTTATTGCTTCAACCATTCTGCTTTCAGAGAAAATTGGAGCTATGCTATGCGAAAGAAGAACAAAAATTAAAAATTCTTCAGTTTCTCTTCTGTCATCGAGGGACACCTTTTTTTTAAGCAAGCAAGCGGCTTGAAAGGAAGCAAGGAAGGGGCTTGCCTGGAAGCAAGAAAGGGGCTTGCCAGGAAGCAAAGAAGGGGTGTGCCTAGAAGCAAGGAAGGGGCTTGCCTGGAAGCAAGGAAGGGGCTTGCCTGGAAGCAAGGAAGGATCTTGCCAGGAAGCAAGGAAGGATTTTGCCAGGAAGCAAGGAAGGATCTTGCCAGGAAGCAAGGAAGGGGCTTGCCAGGAATCAAGGAAAAGGCTTGCCAAGAAGCAAGGAAGGATCTTACCAGGAAGCAAGGATGGGGCTTGCCAGGAAGCAAGGATGGGGCTTGCCTGGAAGCAAGGAAGGGGCTGCCAGGAAGCGACGTGCCTGGAAGCAAGGAAGGGGCTTGCCTGGAAGCAAGGAGGGGGCTTGCCAGAAAGCAAGGAAGAATCTTGCCAGGAAGCAAGGAAGAGGCTTGCCTGGAAACAAGGAAGGAGCTTGCCTGGAAGCAAGGAAGGGGCTTGCCAGGAAGCAAGGAAGGGGCTTGCCAGAAAGCAAGGAAGGGGCTTGCCTGGAAACAAGGAACAGACTTGCCAGGAAGCAAGAAAGGGGCTTGCCTGGAAGCTAGGAATGGGCTTGCCAGAAAGCAAGGAAGAATCTTGCCAGGAAGCAAGGAAGGGAAGTGCTTGGAAGCAAGGAAGGGGCTTGCCAGAAAGCAAGGAAGAATCTTGCCAGGAAGCAAGGAAGGGGCATGCCTGGAAACAAGGAAGGAGCTTGCCAGGAAGCAAGAAAGGGGCTGCCTGGAAGCTAGGAATGGGCTTGCCAGGAAGCAAGGAAGGGGTTTGCCTGGAAACAAGGAATGGACTTGCCAGGAAGAAAGGAAGGGGCTTGCCAGGAAGCAAGGAAGGGGCTTGCCTGGAAGCTAGGAAGGGGCTTGCCAAGAAGCAAGGAATGGGCTTGCCAGGAAACAAGGAAGGGAATTGCCTGGAAACAAGGAAGGGACTTGCCTGGAAGCAAGGAAGGGGCTTGCCAGGAAACAAGGAAGAGACTTGCCTGGAAACAAGGAAGGGACTTGCCTGGAAACAAGGAAGGGACTTGCCAGGAAGCAAGAAAGGGGCTTGCCAGGAAGCAAGGAAGGGGCTTTCCAGGAAGCAAGGAAGAGGCTTGCCAGGAAACAAGGAAGGTACTTACCAGGAAGCAAGGAAGGGACTTGCCTGGAAACAAGGAAGGGACTTGCCAGGAAGCAAGGAAAGGGCTTGCCAGGAAGCAAGGAAGGGACTTGCAAGGAAACAAGGAAGGGACTTGCCAGGAAGCAAGGAAAGGGCTTGCCAGGAAGCAAGGAAGGGACTTGCCAAGAAGCAAGGAAGGAACTTGCCTGGAAACAAGGAAGGGACTTGCCGGGAAGCAAGGAAGGGACTTGCCTGGAAACAAGGAAGGGACTTGCCTGGAAACAAGGAAGGGACTTGCCAGGAAGCAAGGAAAGGGCTTGCCAGGAAGCAAGGAAGGGACTTGCCAAGAAGCAAGGAAGGAACTTGCCTGGAAACAAGGAAGGGACTTGCCAGGAAACAAGGAAGGGACTTGCCAGGAAGCAAGGAAAGGGCTTGCCAGGAAGCAAGGAAGGGACTTGCCAAGAAGCAAGGAAGGAACTTGCCTGGAAACAAGGAAGGGACTTGCCGGGAAGCAAGGAAGGGACTTGCCTGGAAACAAGGAAGGGACTTGCAAGGAAGCAAGGAGGGACTTGCCAGGAAACAAGGAAGGGGCTTGCAGGAAACAAGGAAGGGACTTGCCATGATGCAAATAAGGGACTTGCCAGGAAGCAAGGAAGGGACTTGCTTGAAAACAAGGAAGGGATTTGCCAGGAAGCAAGGAAGGGGCTTGCCTGGAAACAAGGAAGGGGCTTGCCTGGAAACGAGGAAGGGACTTGCCTGGGAACAACGAAGGGACTTGCCTGGAAACAAGGAAGGGGCTTGCCTGGAAACATGGAAGGGGCTTGCCTGGAAACAAGGAAGTGGCTTGCCAGGAAATAAGGAAGGGGCTTGCCAGGAAACAAGGAAGGGGCTTGTCAGGAAACAAGGAAGAGGCTTGCCAGGAAACAAGGAAGGGGCTTGCCAGGAAATAAGGAAGGGGCTTGCCAGGAAACAAGGAAGGGGCTTGTCAGGAAACAAGGAAGAGGCTTGCCAGGAAACAAGGAAGGGGCTTCCCTGGAAACAAGGAAGAGGTGTGCCAGGAAACAAGGAAGGTGCTTGCCAGGAAACAAGGAAGGGACTTGCCAGGAAACAAGGAACGGGCTTGCCAGGAAACAAGGAAGGGGCTTGCCAGGAAACAAAGAAGGGGCATGCCAGGAAACAAGGAAAAGGCGTGCCAGGAAACAAGGAAGGGGCATGCCAGGAAACAAGGAAGGGATGTGCCAGGAAACAAAGAAGGGGCTTGTCAGGAAACAAGGAAGGGGCCTTCCAGGAAACAAGGAAGGGGCATGCCAGGAAACAAGGAAGGGGCTTGTCAGGAAACATGGAAGGGGCTTGTCAGGAAACAAGGAAGGGGCTTGCCAATAAACAAGGAAGGGGTTTGTCAGGAAACAGAAGGGGCGTGCCAGTAAACAAGGAAGGGGCTTGCCAGGAAACAAGGAAGGGGCTTGCCAGGAAACAAGGAAGGGGCGTGCCAGGAAACAAGGAAGGGGTGTGCCAGGAAACAATGAAGGGGCTTGCCAGGAAACAAGGAAGGGGCTTGTCAGGAACCAAGGAAGGGGCTTGTCAGGAAACAAGGAAGGGGCTTGCCAGGAAACAAGGAAGGAGCTTGTCAGGAAACAAGGAAGGGGCTTGCCAGGAAGCAAGGAAGGGGCGTGCCAGGAAACAAGGAAGGGGCATTCCAGGAAACAAGGGGAGTGCCAGGAAATAAGGAAGGGGCGTGCCAGGAAACAAGGAAGGGGCTTGTCAGGAAACAAGGAAGGGGCATGCCAGGAAACAAGGAAGGGGCATACCAGGAAACAAGGAAGGGGTGTGCCAGGAAACAAGGAAGGGGCTTGCCAGGAAACAAGGAAGGGGCTTGCCAGGAAACAAGGAAGGGGTGTGCCAGGAAACAAGGAAGGGGCTTGTCAGGAAACAAGGAAGGGGCATGCCAGGAAACAAGGAAGGGGCTTGTCAGGAAACAAGAAAGGGGCGTGCCAGGAAACGAGGAAGGGGCGTGCCAGGAAACAAGGAAGGGGCTTGCCAGGAAACAAGGAAGGGGCTTGTCAGGAAACAATTAAGGGGCTTGCCAGGAAACAAGGAAGGGGTTTGTCAGGAAACAAGGAAGGGGCATGCCAGGAAACAGGGAAAGGGCTTGTCAGGAAACAAGGAAGGGGCGTGCCAGGAAACAAGGAAGGGGCGTGCCAGGAAACAAGGAAGGGGCGTGCCAGGAAACAAGGAAGGGGCATGCCAGGAAACAAGGAAGGGGCTTGCCAGGAAACAAGGAATGAGCTTGTCAGGAAACAAGGAAGGGGCGTGCCAGGAAACAAGGAAGGGGCTTGCCAGGAAACAAGGAAGGGGCTTGTCAGGAAACAAGGAAGGGGCATGCCAGGAAACAAGGAAGGGGCTTGCCAGGAAACAAGGAAGGGGCTTGCCAGGAAACAAGGAAGGGGCATGCCAGGAAACAAGGAAGGGGCGTGCCAGGAAACAAGGAAGGGGCGTGCCAGGAAACAAGGAAGGGGCTTGCCAGGAAACAAGGAAGGGGCGTGCCAGGAAACAAGGAAGAGGCGTGCCAGGAAACAAGGAAGGGGCTTGCCAGGAAACAAGGAAGGGGCGTGCCAGGAAACAAGGAAGGGGCATGCCAGGAAACAAGGAAGGGGCTTGCCAGGAAACAAGGAAGGGGTGTTCCAGGAAACAAGGAAGGGGCGTGCCAGGAAACAAGGAAGGGGCATGCCAGGAAACAAGGAAGGGGCGTGCCAGGAAACAAGGAAGGGGCGTGCCAGGAAACAAGGAAGGGGCGTACCAGGAAACAAGGAAGGGGCGTGCCAGGAAACAAGGAAGGGGCATGCCAGGAAACAAGGAAGGGGTGTGCCAGGAAACAAGGAAGGGGCATGCCAGGAAACAAGGAAGGGGCGTGCCAGGAAACAAGGAAGGGGCGTGCCAGGAAACAAGGAAGGGTATGCCAGGAAACAAGGAAGGGGTGTGCCAGGAAACAAGGAAGGGGTGTGCCAGGAAACAAGGAAGGGGCGTGCCAGGAAACAAGGAAGGGGCATGCCAGGAAACAAGGAAGGGGCATGCCAGGAAACAAGGAAGGGGTGTGCCAGGAAACAAGGAAGGGGTGTGCCAGGAAACAAGGAAGGGGTGTGCCAGGAAACAAGGAAGGGGTGTGCCAGGAAACAAGGAAGGGGTGTGCCAGGAAACAAGGAAGGGGTGTGCCAGGAAACAAGGAAGGGGTGTGCCTGGAAACAAGGAAGGGGTGTGCCAGGAAACAAGGAAGGGGTGTGCCAGGCCTAGCTTCTGGGACCAACTGTCCCCAGGCCTAGCTTCTGGGACCAACTGTCCCCAGGCCTAGCCACAAGCTAGGCCTCTCTGGTCTGCCATCCCCGCCACAAGGGGACTAATGGGAATGACAGTCTTATGAGCTAAAGGCTCGGGCTCAGGCACCTACCCTACCCTAGAAGGGTTAGGCATGGTGTCGATGTTATTATTATTATTATTATTATTATTATTATTATTATTATTATTATTATTATTATTATGTCATTAATGTCAACTCTGTGTAAGTTATCATTTTTTTTTATATTTTATTTAGAACAATACAATACAAGAGATAGATAAGACAATAACAGTTCTTACACAGAATAAATCATTAACAACCACACAAACAAACTTTGAGATAACACAAATATCCCTCCTCACCCATACATGAAAACCCCTACACCTATGATAACCAATAAACGAACAGTTCCAATGCATTATTATATGATTGACAAAACACACCAACGATATGCATATATTGTCACTTTGTAAATTATAAAGTAGAACACCTTATACGTTAAATACAATTAACGTAATGTATTGAGAATAAGGGAAAAACAATATGTTCATCAAACACAGAATATATTAATAACAAGGATCCAACACACTGACACCTCTACAAGCATCTAAAAACATGCATATGAATAACATACATAGAACAATGTCCCACTGCAAAGTCAAACACATATATTAAGTATACTCATCACAACCATGAATACACATCATACGCCCAAGTTCATACACATTCACCTGTTACATACCAGGAGGCGACCCCGTTTCCACCACTGACAACCCATCAACATAACACATTGTACCATCCCTACCCTGCCCCACCCACCTAATTTACAAATTTAATAAAACCTCTAATGTAAGGTCTCTATATCCCTCAGAGAATGCCCTCTCCCACCTCCTCCCATAAAGTTCTCTATTACGGCACAACGTTTTATAAACCGTAACAGCCAATACCCTCCTCTTCACCTCACTTACCCCTTTCCCCCTCATTCCCCACATTATGTAAACATAATCTACCATAATGTACCCCACAGCCCTAATAATACTTTCATCCATACCCCCCACATCAAGACTCAATGCCCGCAGAACAGAAAAGTATTGACCACTTATCCTATGCAGCACCCTGCTCAACCAACCCCTGACGCTCCCCAACCCCTCACAAAAATACACTACATGGAATGCAGAATCCTCCCCGCCACATATTCCACATACCCTCCCCCTCAACCACCCGTCTAGCTCGTAAGACCACTCCCGATGGTAAAATCCCATGCAAAAACCGATACATCACCTCACGTCCACGGGGTTGTAATCTTAACCTACCAAACCTTCTCCATATACATCCCCAGTCATACATAGGGAAAATCCCCTCCACTGGAGCCACAACCCTTTCCACTGACATCCTACACAGCCTACTTATTTTTACCTTACCCAGATCCCTAACCATCACCACTGCCCTCAAAATAGTTTCACACTCCCTCAACTCCGTCCCAGAAAACATGCGTTTCAATTTATTGTGTACCTTAACCAACCCCCCCCCACTCACACCCTCCCTCATCACCTCCCTTTTAATGAAGATACATTTAACCCTCCTCTTTAAGTTCATTAAACCCAACCCCCCCTGATGCACAGGTAACATTACTACATCCCTTTTAAGCCAGTCACAACCTGAACCCCACAAAAATTTAAAAACCCCTCTAAGTATAGTTGCAATTGCCGTCCCCATTAAAGGGAACACGGCAGCCACATGCCAAACCTTGCTATACAATAAAACGTTAATTACAATGGCACGCTGCACAAGAGTCAAATGATAAGGCCGCAATGCTCCCAATCGACCCAGAATCCTTTCTACCAACCTGACCGAATTATTAACACGTGCAACATCAAGATCATCTGCATAGATTAGACCACAAATTTTTAATGACATCACCCGCTTCTTTACGACTGCACTACCCCACTCAACCTTCTCCCCCCAAGTTCCTAACCCCATAACCATGGACTTCTCCGAATTTACCCTCATACCAGTTGCACATGCAAACGTGTCGACCACTCCATCTAAGGCGTTTATGGACATCCCCTCTCTAACCAAAACAGTGGTATCATCTACATACCCTATGAGAACAGGCCAAACGCCCCCTGTACCCCCCCAACCCCTCCACTAACGCCCATATGGCGCTCCACCATTCTATAAAAGGGGTCCTGTATGCATGCAAATAAAAGCTGTGACATAGGACACCCCTGTCTAAGACCTCTGCCCATTGCAATCCTCCCCCCTAATCTTCCATTAATCTGTACTCTCGCCATTGCCCCTCTATATAACGCCTCTACCCATCCCACTATTTCTTCCCCATAGCCCTGTTTCCTAAGGATAGCTCTCAACGCCTCTCGCTCCACCCTATCATAAGCTCCTTGCCAGTCTAGTGCAACCAACCCCCCCCCCTTCCCCCCTTTTTCTTCCACGAAATCCCTTAAAAAACCATGCCCCACCCCCATAGACCTACCTGGCAACCCAAACTGGGTTTCCGATACAACCCTCCCTACAACACACTTAATTCTATTTCCTAAAATTTTCGCAAGTAACTTATAATCCGCGCATAACAACGATATTGTCCTATAGTCCCTGAGCGAACGCTGTTCCTTACCCTTCGGTACCAAAACAACTACAGCTGTTGCCTGTCTTTCACCCAACCTGCCCCTTACCTTCATCAAGTTTAGTAACCTCACCAAAAAACCCTTTATTAACTCCCAATGCTGTTGATAAAACTCCGCCGGCAGTCCATCGATTCCCAGTGCTTTGCCCTTTCGCATGGCACTCAAAGCTCTCCATATTTCCCCCTCAGTTATGTCCCCCCCAAAGCTTCCCTATCACTGTGTCCTAACCTACATGGCACACTTCCACACACCCTCTCTAAATCCCCTAATCCTACCCCTTCCTCCCGCCAATACTTTTCGTACCACTTATCCGCAAACAACCCCATCCCATCCGTAGTGTGGATAACCTGACCCGCCCTATACCCTCCCACCGACTCAAGAACCTCCAAACATGGAATAGCTGTTGCCTGCTGACGTTGTTTTTGTCTGCGCAACACACACGAGGACGGCCTATCTCCCGATAACACCTCCTCCACCCCCGCCATTACTCTCACTGCTTGGAACCGCTCGTCCTGGATTTCCCGCAACCTCTCTTTAAGTATCATAATGTTGTCCATCGGATAGATACCCTCTACTGCCCCTTTTACATAACAACCCCGTAACCTGTCCTCCAAATAATTAAGCAACCCAAATTTTAAAGAATTAATCCTTTTCCCCTTCCTCACATAATAATGCCGAATCCGGTCCTTAGCCACACCATCCCACCACGTCACCACGTCCTCCACACCTTGTACCTCCTCAGTTAATCTCTCCCACAGCTCTGTAAAACCCCCCAACCCCTCCTCATCTTCCAACAGACTCGTATTTAATTTCCAATATCCCCTAGAGATACTAGCTAGGGAATCCCACTCTACTTCTGCTACAACCGCCCTATGATCCGAAAAAGCTAGTTCAATAGTACGGACAGACTTTGACAATACCTTATGAGATATATACAACCTGTCTAACCTAGCTGCATAACCTCGCCTCACGAAAGTATGCTACACCTCCCACGCTCCCCCACCTACCACATCCCTCAACTGAACATCCACCAAAAGATTGCGTAATGCTGTCAACAGATGCCCCGCCCCTCGTGGTTCCACATCCACTCTCCTGATCACACAATTCCAGTCCCCACCAACGATGGCCACTGCAGGTAAACCACGGAAAGCAAAAACGAGATCATCACACACAAAATCCCTCTTTACTTTCATATCATTTTCAGCTGGTGCATACACACTTACAAAGGTTACCCTCTGCCCCATCCACCACCCATCCACACGCAACACCCTCCCCCCCCTCCCCCCTCACTTCTTTGCAACACAAATGGGCTCACCTCCTTTATCAATACACCCACACCACCTTTCAAACGTGCCGATGGCAGAGTCAACACCTTATACCCTGCCACCTCGAGCACTCTACCCTCCCTGAAATTATGCTCCTGTAGGAAGACTACATCCACTCTGTATCGACGTAAGAGCATACGAAAGCATTCCCTCTTCACACCAGTATACAGTCCATTCACATTCACAGTCATGCACTTAAGGCCTTTCTAAAGCTTCCAACCCTTTCTCCTCTCAACCTTCCTAGGGCCTCCTGCCCCAGGGTCAACATGTGGTTTGTCACCATCCATCCCCCCCCTTTTCCGATGCCTCTTATCCTGGCTGTCTCGAGAATATACATCCTTCCTCCCAGACCTCTGCGCGGGCGTCAGGACATCATCTGAGTCTGATGCAGCCGCCCTCTTCCTCGTGACACCCTCTACTGCCATACTTTCTTCCGAAGATTCCTCAAAGTGAACATCAACCTCTACTGTGACCTGTCGTGCAGAGCACGGTGACTCCTCTCTGTGCCTGCAGTTGTCCTCCTTCCTTCTCGTGCCTGTCCCGCCACACTCTCCTTTCAACTCAGGCACCATTTCACGGACCAAGCCATTATCCTCGCCCGAAGAAGGTAAAGTTTTCAATACCTCGTCGAGCTCCTCCTCCAGCACCCGCACCTCCTGCTGAATTAGCACTTCCTCCCCCGTCACCGGCAAAGTGGCCATTTTTGGCTCCACACAACTCGTGCCTCGCCCATCATGCACCACAAGAGACTCTTCTACAATTTCACTCCACAGACGGCCATCTCCTCATTTTCCTTTGGAATTCTCCTCAACGACATCCACACCTGTAACTGGTGCTCCACCTGTTTGCGCCGGCACCCTCCACTGCCTCCCACACGTCGCCGCCATATGATCATACTCCCCACACAACCTGCATGTTCGTCGCTGCCCAGCATACGCCACTAGAATTTGGGTCCTAAACTCCGGCATCACAATGTATGATGGGATCGGGTGCCTCAGTGTCATTTTGAGGGAGAATGTACCCTCCGGACGTCCCATGTACGCACCTGCCGCCCACTTGCCTTGGGTTGCCAGATGCACGGTACCATAAGCTGCAAACACCTTTCGTAAGTCCTCCTCGTCAGCCTCGAAGGGGACATTTCGCAACTTCACCCACGTATAGTGGCGAGAGACGTCTATGAGTCGCACTTTGACAGCTGGAGTTACCTCAATACTCACATTCTCAAATTTCGTCACTAACAACTTGTACACAGCCGTCGAATTTAACTTGACGAATAGACGATAGGCCCCATTCAGGGCCACACCATAAACTTCATCATCCTGTACTCCGTACGTTTCCCTGATGATTACCGGAAGTAACACCTGCGCCGTAGAGGGGGAAATCGCCCCATGAAGCAGCTCAACGCCGACAGTGTTCACCCTACGTTGGATACTCAGCACCATATTGTTGCTATGAGAGCTCTCCTGACAAAACAGCAGAGGGGTGCCGAGCACAACCGCGCTCCACCGCAGTCAGGCAGCTAATGTGTGTAAGTTATCATTTACTTATAAAGTTATTACCATTGCTTCTTCCATCTTCGCCATAACTATTATATTTTTTCAGTTAATTCGTCTTCAATTTTCTAATAAATTTATGAAAATATTTTTAAACATGAAAATTTATATTTAAAATAAAATAAATTATTTAATGAAAGTTAATTTATAGAGAAGATTTAAATAATATCATATAATTTTAAAAGATTTATATATTAAACAAAAAATATGAAACAAAATTAATACTATATTAAATATCAATAATAAAAAAAAAATTATATGTACTACAATTATGGCTATGTTTCGATTTTAATTTTGGAGTGCCCAAATTTTGGGTAATTATTAAATATAATATGTATGGTATATTTATAACACAATTTTTGAGGGACGATTTGCACTCGCCTCAACGAGTAAAAAAAAAAAAAAAAATCGAAAAAAAATACGAAAATTGAGTTTTTTTTTTTATATTTTATTTAAAACCAATACAGTTTAACATAAAAATAAAAATAAGGAAACAGTATGGATCTCAATCCAAAAAAAAAAAAAAAACTGACACAAATGGATTGCACCTATATACTCGCAAGATATTTCTGCAAAACTTACAACAATAACTTAAGGTAAGAACAGCTACAAAAAAAAAAAAAATACGGGCTGACATATATACACATTGTTGAATCAAGACCTTACATATATATATATGTTACATATAACATAACATCTGACAAAGGCTCAATACACTAGAAAAGTACATATACTAAGAAGTTATGTCAATAAAATCCCATCCTTCGCATTAATCAATAAACCAAAACCTAACATCATAATCTTACTAGAACATCTACATACGTATCCCTAACAATACAGCTTTACATATACCAACATACAAATAAAAATACAAAGAATACAGCTTAGAACACAAAAACTGAATAAGGACATTCGTCTCTCAACCTGCGGGGAGAGAGGACACTTCTACAGTTTCTCTTGCTCGCCACCTGGTGAGGAAAACATAGCATTAGCACCAAGATGGCGGACCGACTGTACCGGCGCATAAATACTGTCTGCATTGAGCTGGTTAGAGGATCTTTAAGCAGCGCCACGATGAACATTCTCTTGCCAAGCATTATCAGGGACAGTTATGGAATCCCCAATGAAGAGTTGTATGGGGTGGCACTGAATGGTATGTCAAGGGTCTTTGTGAAGTTCATGAGGGCTGACTTCTACTCTACCATCGTCGACGAATTTCAAGAAAGGAGGATGAGTATCAATTCAGCAGTGGAAGTATGCTTGCATGATGTGTCTAAGTATTTTACTTGGGTAAAGGTAAGGAAAGTACCTTTTGAAGCAACAGCATACAGCCTACAAGATGTGTTCAGTGGTTATGGGACTGTACACTCGGCGAGCATGGGAATGTGGAGGGACGGCCCCTACGAGGGGATGCTGGAAGGATCCTTCACACTGAAAATGACAATGAGGAGGCCGATACCATCATATGTTACATTGCAAAACCATAGAACTCAGGTTTTTGTACACTATGCGGGGCAGAGGAAGACATGCCGTTTATGTGACTCTTATGAGCACATGGCGGCACAATGCCCCAGGAGACAGGGTCCTAGGGGTCAAGAGAAAGCTTCTGAAGACACGCAGTTAGAAGCCTTGGGCGTTGTGACAGCTGGAGTGGAAAGCCGGGGTAAGGGCCTGTGGAATGAGGAGGTCAAAAAAGCAGAGGTGGTTTTGGAGACATGTGTTACACTACCAGTGGAAACGGGGAGGGGGGGGAATATCTCTGTCAGAAAGACCGTTAGATAATACAGATTCAGCACTAGAAGGGATGCTGGAGGCTGTGCTGAAGGATTTTTTGGAAGAGTCGGAGCATGGTGTGGAAGGTGATGTGAGGTTAGGTGATGTCAAGGTGATGGACGACCAGAAACGGGGTAAGGAAGACTTGCGTGAGGTTTGAATGGAGAGCAATGTGGTGGTGGAGGTCCATCAAGATGTAGTTGAAGAAGAGATGTGTGTAGAGGGTAGCTCCCGCAAGAGATCAGCGGTGGCATCAGACATGGATGAGGTCCTCACACCAGCGCAGAGGCCTGGGAAGAAGATTTGAGCAACTGTGGAGGAAACGGTGAGACCGGGAGGAGGGGGGGGCAATGTGAAGACCAGAGGGAAGGGACAGGGAGGGGTTGGAGGACAGGAACGAGGGATTGATAGAGATGGACCAAGACCTATGAAAGGAGGACCAAGTAAGCCTCAGCGTCATAGGGGTAAGCCGCCTTTCTAGTAAAATTCAGGTGTGTAACTTTCAATGTAAACGGTCTTTAAACCGAGGTCAAGAGGGTATGGTTAGAGTGGGTTTTAAGGAGATTTAGTATTGAAATCTCTTCTTTTGCAGGAACATAACCATAGGTTAGTATGTGAGTTGTTGTTGAAAGGTTATTGGTTGTTTACAAGTGATGCTTTGAGGTTGAAAGGAGGTGTGGCTGTGGCTGTAAAGGAGACCAGCCCTTTGCATATCCTGGGTTGGGAGGAGGGGGGTGGGAAGGTTGTCAGGGTGGATGGGTTTTGGGGGGCCGGGAGGGTTTGTTTTGTAGGTGTGTACATGCCAGCAACTAGTAACACTAGAGTGAAAGTGGATTTTGTACGCGATGTTTTGGTATATCACTTTAGAGGTTTACCTACTTTTATGGTGATTGGTGGGGATTGGAACTGCATAATTAGGAACGGTGATGTGGTTCCGAGGGGGGCGGGTTGTGTTTTGGGGGTTCTGAGAGATATTTTGTGAGATGTATGAGTGGTAGATGTGGTGGGGAGTAGGGGATATGGAGTCGAGCACACTTTTATTCATATGGGATATGAGGCACGGTTAGATAGGATTTATGTTAGGCAGGGAATAGGTGTGGAGAGGGTGAGGACTACAGATGTGGGTTTTTCTGATCATCGCGCTGTTATAGCAGATTTGAGGGTAGATGGTATAGTGAGAGTTTATGCAGGATACTGGAAATTGAATGTGAGGCTACTTAGGGACGAGAATGATGCTACAGGATTTGAAGATTGGTGGAAATCCTTTTGGGAGACTAGGAATATGGAGATGGATTTGCTGGATTGGTGGGAAATGAGGGCTAAAGTTGGAATCACGGGTTTTTTTAAAGTACGGGGTAGGGAGATGGCGAGGCGGACCTATGGTCTACAAAATTATCTTGAAGGTCAGTTAAATGACTGTTATGCAGAGGAACGAGTGGGGCGGAGTGAGAACATGGAATGTTTGCGAAATAAATTGGTGGAAATTCACAATGAAAAGTTTGAGGCAATTAGAGTTAGGGCGGGGTTGAAGGATGTTTTAAGGGGGGATAGGCCATCGGGTTTTGTATTAAAGAAGTTTAAGGAATGGCAGGCGAAAACTACCTAGGCGTATATTGAGGTAGGTACAGGGGGGGGTGTTTGAGGAGGGTCAAGGCCTATCCACCACGGAAAATATTAGTTTGTATGCCGATTTTTGGTTTAGGGAGAAATGGAGGAGGGTTGGCGGGGGAGTGGGTGGGGGACGTTTTGGGGATGATGGGTTTAATAGGGTATTAAGTGAGCAGGACAGTGACAGACTCGAGAGTAGTATTAGTGAAGAGGAGGTGGAGGAGGCAGTTTTTGGGCTGTGCCAGGGTAAAACCCCAGGCATAGACGGCATACCAAATGGTTTATATAGGTGTCATTGGGGGAGTGTACGGCATTGTATGGTGGGGGTTTTAAATTGTATGTATGTATGTATGGAGGATGGGGAAATCGCAAAGAACGGGTGTCACGGTTTTAGTGCACAAAAAGAAGGAATGCCGAGTTTTGAATGATTATCGTGCGATTACGTTAATGTGCTCGGATTACAAGATTTTTTCTAAGATTTTGGGCAACAGAATGAGAAAAGTGTTGGGTTTAGTGTTACACAGGGGGCAGTTGGGAATTCCGGGGAGAAGGATGAGGGATGGACATGGGTTTATTAGGGATTTTCTAGAGAGTTGTACGGGAGGGGGAATACTAGGTTTAGATTGGGAGAACGCATATGATCGCATGGACAGAGATTTCTTAGGGGTTTGCTTAGAGAGGTTGGGGTTTCGGGAGGGGGTAGTGAGGTGGGTGAACACTCTGTATGCTGAGGCGGAGGTGAGAGTACAGGTCAATGGGAGGTTGGGTGAAAGTGTACCGATGGAGAGAGGTTTGAGGCAGGGCTGCCCGCTGTCGCAGCTGCTCTTTGTGTGTGTGCAGAATCCTTTTTATGAGTCTGTTGAGAGGGTGATAGACAAACAGGAGATGGAGGGGGGTGCAAAGGGGGCATCGTAGGGTATGTGAATGATACTACTGTTTTGCTACGGGGTAAGGAAGAGTTAAGGAGAGTGGGTAGAGTGATTCAGATGTTTGGGATGAATATGAGGATGCGGGTTAATACGGTGAAATCAAGGTTACTAGAGGTGGGTAATTGGATAGGGGGGGCTTGGGGATGGGGTTAGGATGGACAGTGGTTGATAGAATCAGGGTATGTGGGATATGGTATATGGCGGAGGTGCAGGCATGCAGAAGGGTAAACTCAGAGTCTGTCATAGGTAAGGTTTTAGGTAGACTAGGAGGTTTAAGTGAGAGGGTAGTGGTGGTAAATTCACTTGTCTATAGCAAGGTATGGAGGGTGGCAGAGATTTTTCCCTTAGAGGTACAGGACATTGTGGAAATGCAGAGGAGGGTACTAAAGTTTGTGTGGGGATTTGGGAGGGCATGGTTAAGTAAGGAGGTGGTTATGACGGATGTTCGAAGAGGGGGTTTAGGTTTGTTGCCTTTAGGACTGAGAGTAATGGCTATATATATCAAAAGGAGGTTTATTAGGGACGGGGGTGTGAGGGGAGCAAAAGTAGGAAGAGTTATGGAGGAGGCACGTACATGGTGGAGTGGGAAGGAATTGAGGTTTTGTGAAGATATGTTGAGATTTTTATTGACAGTGCGACAGGTGGATAGCATCAAGGTGAAAAGGTTGGTGAGGGTAGTGAGAGGTCAGGGAATTATGCAAGGGGTAGCCGTGTATCCAATGTATGATTGGGGGTTATTTGGAAAGATTTTAGTCAGCCTAGGATACCGGCTAGAGTAAGAGAATTAGTATACCGTTTCATCATGTTGATTCTGGCTTCCAAGGAGATGTTAAGTTGCATGGGGTTTGTGGAAGAGGCTTTTTGTCAGTTTTGTGGTGATGTTGAAATGGCGTTTCATGTGGTCTTCTTTTGTTCCTCCTTGGAGGGGGTAAGATCGTGGATGGGTGGGGTTATCAGATTGTTGGGGGGGGGTCGTTTGCCGCTTTTAAGGGCTTTATTACTAGATGTAAAGGGAGTGCCTAGGGATGTGGGAAGGGCTATAATGTATATCATTGTAGATTATCTGGATATCTCATGGGGAATGAGGGAATTAAGGGGTGAAGCAAGGATTAAAGCATTGGCGGCTAGATTCTATAGGACGAAGTGTAGGAATATGCTGGTTTATGGGGCGTCCTGGGAAAAAAGTTTCCCGGAAGATTATAGGAACCTCACTGTGGGTTCCCTTTGTCGGGGTCCCTGAGGATGGACAAAGGGGTGGTCTCCTCATGGGGGATGTAAAGGGGAAGTGGGGATTTTTTTTTTGTTTCCCTATGGAGTTTGTGATGTGTAAGAGGAGGGTAGTAACAGTTTGGTATGGATGGTACGCTATGTTTCATGAGAATGTCTGTCATAGTGAGACATAAGTGTATATTTTACAAGGTTAAAATTTTTTTAAACCTGATGGTTATGTTCACTGTGTTAAAAAATTTCCTTGATAGCCAGGATACCGAGGCCTTAGGATCTCGGTTTTAAGTAATCAGATTGGCAAGTTGGTTTCAATAAACAAAAATTTCTGAGGTACAAGTATGTTCTTTTGGGATCGGCAAAATACAGCGGCTCTTATACTTACTAATTGTCTTGAATTATTTTTAACCTCTATTGTCTGCTGGAGGTTCTATGTGGTAAATTTTAAGTGTATGTATAGGTCTTGGTTCTATACCATGTTTATTACGGGGTTATACCAAAAAAGTCTTGTGGACAAGATTTTCGGTTAACATACATATGTGGGGGTTTAATTTATGTGTAGGATTTGGGTTTAAACCCTTTTGATTAGTTAGTTAGTTAGTTAGTTAAAGATTAGCCGGTATTCTCCCGGCCCGGGCCTTGTCCAAGTGGTGGCCCGGCCTTGGCTCCCTCTTTAGGGAGTGTCTGAGACCTAAGTCTCCCATGGGAGGAGGCACAAGTACCTCCTCATCTTTGGGACCAATTGTCCCCAGGCCTAGCCACAAGCTAGGCCTCTCTGGTCTGTCATCCCCGCCCCAAGGGGACTAATGGTAATGACAGTCTTATGAGCTAAAGGCTCGGGCTCAGGCACCTACCCTACCCTAGAAGGGTTAGGCATGGTGTCGATCACCCTTTTGATGTGCCGAGGTTTTTGTTATAAAACCTTTTTGGGTTATTTTATTACAGTATGTTACATGTATGTTGTTCTGTTTCTTGTACCTGAATTATTGTATTGAGGGTTTAACATATTAATAATATTTAAATACTGTTTCTCAATTGTTACAACTAACCACACGAGAGTGGATGTGATGTTAACTTGTTTATTGTTTAATTTGATAATGTGTTTTTAATCATACGAGAGTGGCTATGATGTTAACTTGTTTATTGTTTAATTTGATAATGTGTTTTTAATCATACGAGAGTGGCTATGATGTTAACTTGTTTATTGGTTAATATTGATAATGTGTTTAACTACATGAGAGTGGCTATGATAACTTGGTTATTTTTAATATTGCTATTGAGTCCAACCACATGAGAGTGGCTATGATGTTAACTTTTTAATGTTTTAATATTGATAATGTGTTCAACCACATGAGAGTGGCTATGATAACTTTTTTAAATTTTAATATTGATATTATGTTTACCCACATGAGTGGCTATAATATTAACTTGTTTAATGTTTGACATTGATAATGTGTTAAACAACGTGAGATTGGAAAGGTGTTAACTTTTAATGTTACATATTGTTATTGTGTTTAACCACGTGAGAGTGACTAGGGTTTCAACTTGTAGAGGGGCGGGGGGGGGGGGGTTGTGAAGGTGTTGGATGTCAGTGTTAGCATCAGAGTATTATGAAGATCTTTGTGATTATGTAACACTGTGTTTCTGGGTAGATTGTAGGTAGTGTTAGGTTATCTTAAGGTAACTTTGTATGTTCACTCAGTGGACCGTTGTAGTACGAGTGTTGAATGTTCTGTCATAACATGTACCATTTATTTCATGGTATCTTTATATTGCATCTTGTAATAGAATTTTAAATAAAATATAAAAAAAAAAACTTAACATCAAGAACTTAGCAATGACACCAAACCGGTATCAGGGTACAGACCATAATTATAAACTTTAAAAAGAATCGAATCATACATATATAAAGTTTACCATAACGCCTGATCCATGACAAAAGCTCAATACAATAGAAAGGGCTTGTACGTTGGTTTGCGTGCAGCCAGCAGCAACAGCCTGGTTGATCAGGCTCTGATCCACCAGGAGGCCTGGTCACAGACCGGGCCGCGGGGGCGTTGACCCCCGGAACTCTCTCCAGGTAAACTCCAGGTAAACACACACACTCACACACACACACACACACACACACACACACAAATAAGTGTTTTTGAGGGCTACCCAAGTGTTCTGCAAGGGTTGCTAAGTGTGTCAGGGTAGTGAACAATCCTAGAAGTGATTTTTAATCTGCCTGAGCCACATAAGTGTGGGGAGAGCCACAATTTTGTAAGTGAACTAGAAAATAAAAACGTTGTGGTGCAGAGTGGGCAGGCTAGTGTGGGTGGTAAGGCGACGTTGTCAAGTGTCACCCAAGAAAGATAATAAAGTGAAACAATCGTGTGACCAGTGAGAGAAATACAGTGAATAGGGTACATTATTAATGAGAAGAAATTGAGGTTGATCTATGCCAGGACGTAACATCGAGCTGGACAATCTACAGGCTGCTACAGCTGCACTACAAGGACTGTATCCACCTATGAGTAGGTGTTTGGGTGTGGGGTTCCAGGTTCCAATTAACCGCCAAGCTTAATGTGAATGGTTTAACTCTCATAGCACGATAAAGAATAGGCACTCAAGTATTCAATAAGGAATAGCAATTGGTAATCCATTGAACAAGGCGATTAACTTACTATAAGCTAGGTGGCAGGTCAAGCATAGGCAACATTGTAAGTAGGTGAGCGTCAAGTCCCAGGAGGGTGGGAGTCAGGTCACAAGAGGTTGTGGATACAAGCGACCACTGAGAATCCACATTACACTCCAAGCACAAGCCACCTACTTTTCAGACACATAATAAACCCACACATAATTCGACACATAATTACACACACACACACACACACACCACCTACCCCCCCTAACCATCCCTCCCTCACACACACACACACACACACACACAAGCTCGGACTCGACCCCCGCAACCTCAACTAGGTGAGTACACACATACACACACACACACACACACACACACACACACACACACACACACACTCCCTCCTCTCTCTCCCTCTTTCTACCCTTTCTCTCTCCCCCCACACCCTCTCCCTCCTCTAGCCTTCTGTCTGTGGTAATAAATAAATAAAAAAAAAAAAAAAAAAAAAAAAAAAAAAAAAAAAAAATGGGTGGCCTTAGAGGACGGAAAACCAGAGATCTGGTAGACGAACCAGGGAGGAAAGACTGGGAGTTAGAGCTCAAAAAAAAGGGAGGAAGAGTGGGGAAGGAAGATAGTAGAGCTTGGTAAGAAAATGGAGGAGCGGATAGCTGAAGACTGCAGGAAGTGGGAAGTACAGGTCTTAGCAGCAGAAGCTAGGATACAGTGCTTAGAAGAGAAACTGCAAAGCCTGAAACAGATTAGAGAGACAAATGACAATTCAGATGTGACATCAGGAAATTCAAAGTCAGGCGCAGACAAGGGGATGGTAAGCAACAACGGAGACATGCCGTACACGAAGGCCCTATCAGACCCACGTGGGGCCAGGGAAAAGACGACGAGCACACTAAGATCAAACGACAGGTCCGAAGACAATGAAGGTATGCTATATGCAGAGATTCTAACAGCCAACTGCAGTAGCAAGGGACAGCTGATCAGGAAAGACAGTTCACTGAGAATAGAAGTTTCAGATATGACAGGGACTGAAGGCAAGAACATGTCAATGGAAGGAAATAAAATGCCTCAGAGGACACAGATGGAGACTCAGTGGGAGGAGGAAAGGGCGAGGTCAGTTTTTGTGTACGGGCTCCAAGAAGCCAAGGGGCCAACTTTGAAGAAATAAAACAGGAGGAGAAAAAAATGATTGAAGGCATCATGAAAACAATAGGGGAGGGCAATATGACCCAGGTGACAAATTTTCAGAGAATTGGGTGGTTTGCGAGTGGAAGGATACGGCCTGTCAGAGTAACATTCAAGGAAGAATCAGTTCGAACCAGGATTCTGCAAGAGAAAGCAAGACTGAGGGACAAAGAGGGGTACCAGAGAGTATACCTCGACCGCAACAGAACACAAGAAGAAAGGACTACACTGAAAGAGAGGGTACAGAGACGCAAGGAGGAACGGGAAGCAATGAAAATGAGCAGGACCCAGACACAGGAGGAAGGGCAAACACACCCCACAGAATCTCCCACCAAAAGACTCCACCCGCGACATTCCCAACGCAACTGAGCAACCTATACTACAACCCACTCACTGTTCCCTCTGCCACCAACCCCCATATCACAAACCTCACCCCAACAGCTGTCCCTTACGGGCATTCTGACCCCACCCCCATCAACACAAACCCCACCTACACCACAGCCCCACATAGGCCCCCACCAAGGCTCTCACTCCCCCAACCCCAATATTCTTGCATGACCACAATGATAGAAAAGAAACTAAAGGTTTGGTACACAAAAGCGGATGGAATAACGAATAAACATGAGGAGTGGAATGAAAGAATCAGTGAAAAATCCCCAGACATCATAGGAGTCACAGAAACAAAACTCGCTGAGACAATAACAGACACAATCTTCCCAACAGGATATCAGATCCTGAGGAAAGATAGAAGGAGTAGAGGGGGAGGAGGGGTTGCACTGCTCATAAAACACCGATGGGGATTTGAGGAAATGGAAGGCATGGACATGATTGGAGAAAGAGACTACATTGTAGGTACAATTCAGTCCGGAGAACATAAAGTAGTCATTGGAGTGATGTATAACCCACCACAGAACTGCAGGAGGCCAAGAGAGGAGTACGAAGAAAACAACAGGGTGATGGACACACTGGCTGAGGTGGCAAGAAGAGCTCACTCGAGCAGAGCAAAGTTACTGGTAATGGGCGATTTCAACCACAGGGAGATCGACTGGGAAAACCTGGAGCCACATAGGGGTCCCGAAACATGGAGAGCCAAGATGATGGATGTGGTACTTGAAAACCTCATGCATCAACATGTCAGGGACACAACCAGAGAGAGAGGGGAGGATGAGCCAGCAAGACTGGATCTTGTGTTCACCCTGAGCAGTTCGGACATTGAGGACATCACTTACGAGAGGCCCCTTGGAGCTAGCGATCATGTGGTTCTGAGTTTTGACTATATAGTAGAGTTACAAGTGGAGAAGGTAACAGGAACTGAAGGGGACAGGCCAAACTATAAAAGGGGGGACTACACAGGTATGAGAAACTTCCTGCAGGAGGTTCAGTGGGACAGAGAAATGGTAGGAAAATCAGTAAACGAGATGATGGAATATGTGGCAACAAAGTGCAAGGAGGCAGAGGAAAGTTTTGTTCCCAAGGGAAACAGAAATAATAGGAAGACCAAAACGAGTCCTTGGTTTACCCGAAGGTGTAGGGAGGCAAAAACTAAGTGCAACAGAGAATGGAAAAGGTACAGGAGGCATAGGACCCTGGAAAACAAGGAGATTAGTAGAAGAGCCAGAAACGAGTATGCACAGATAAGGAGGGAGGCCCAGCGACAGTATGAAAACGACATAGCATCGAAAGTCAAATCTGACCCGAAACTGCTGTATAGCCACATTAGGAGGAAGACAACAGTCAAGGACCAGGTGATAAGGCTGAGGAAAGAAGGTGGAGAACTCACAAGAAACGATCAAGAGGTATGTGAGGAGCTCAACACGAGATTTAAGGAAGTATTTACAGTAGAGACAGGAAGGACTCTGGGGGGACAGACCAGATGGGGACACCAGCAAGGAATACACCAACAAGTGTTGGACGACATACATACAGATGAGGAGGAGGTGAAGAAACTGCTAAGGGACATCGATACCTCAAAGGCAATGGGACCGGACAACATCTCTCCATGGGTCCTTAGAGAGGGAGCAGATATGTTGAGCATGCCACTTGCCACAATCTTCAACACATCCCTGGAAACTGGGCAACTACCTGAGGTATGGAAGATGGCAAATGTAGTTCCCATTTTTAAAAAAGGAGACAGAAAAGAGGCACTAAACTATAGACCCGTGTCATTGACGTGTATAGTATGCAAAATTATGGAGAGTGTTATTGCTGTTCTTACTGCTGAACAGCGGTTTAGTGCCGATGAAGGTAGCGTAGGTAGCAATGATACGGCCGTGGACTAGATTGGCTTTAATCGGGTAGGAGTGAGTACACAACGGGCAGTGTGAGGGAGTGACCGCAAGCCAGTCCGTGGAGGGGGAGTACTTGTGTACGTCAAGTCGGTCGAGGCAGGAGTGAGAGAGGGTGGGCTGTGCTTCCCACCGACCTAGGTAGGCCTACAGAGGGCAGCACTGAATGCCGCGAAATATGAACTAGTCAGAGCAGACGGCTAGGCTGTGTGCTCTGACAGTACAGGCTGTCTACATTTGCTCGGCCACGCACCTCGCGTCGTCCCGACGCGACAATACTGGTGGGCCCATAGGTATAAAGGAATTACACTAGCTACCCCAGAGAGGGACTGGCTTTCGCTCACTAGTAAATAAAAAATGGACAAAAAAAATGCAACAGGCAAAAAAAAACTCTCCCATCCAGGGGAAGAGAAAACTGGTTTGCCCGCGCTGTTTCATCGAGTAGAGAGCCAGGAGACGTCAGCACTGGAACTAAAATCTTCTATATACAGGTTGTCCGCAGGGCTGAACATCAGTTGACCACTCGTCTACTAACGTTGTTGCACGCTCACATCTGCAAACAATGACTGACAGTAGCATTTCCTAAGGTGTGACATGTAACTCAGAGGGCAGCACTGCCCTGACCGTAATACAGGCTTTTTTTCCTTTAGTTATAAAACACTGGTGCACATACATACAATAATACTATATCCATGGAATTCATTACACTCTGGGTACCCTTCTAAAAGTATTTACATAATTACATGATGTTGTCCACCCTGACTCTATTATCGACTAGCTATACAATGTGTGTGCATTTATACCCATTTCTGCAAGCAAACAATTAGCATAACTAGCGTAGGAGTCAGACAAGTCAGTAGGTACGTCAATGTCACAGAAATGTACTGTTGTCCTGGGTCGCAGGCCATAAGTATGGAGCCTTACTGGGCCGTCTTCCGTACCAGTAGTAGTGGGAGAAGGGATAGACGGTTTGTCCCTAACATTAGTCTGATCGTGGCGTTGCAACGCACGCACCTCCAGCTCTACTTCGGCCTGCATATGGTCCACATACTTCATGTGATCAAGGTGGGCTTCCTTGATAGTTCCCGTAGCAATCTCCCTCACCTCGAACTTATTGCCACGGAGTTGTCGTAGGACACGGTAAGGACCCACAAACTTAGGGACAAGTTTGTGCATACCTGGGGTCTGCACTGGGTTGAGCAACATAACTTTGCAACCTGGTTCCACTTTGCTTTCCTTGGCGCGGGCATTGCGCTCAGACGTGAACCTATCAGTAGCTTTCATAAGGTTCTCTCGTACCCGCTGGAAGACGAGCTGCGTTGTCCTCATCTTTACTACACTGGGGTTATCAGTATCGTAAGTAGGTCTAGGTGGAGTAAACAGAATTTCATATGGTAAGCGCTTGTCATAGCCATACAAAGCAAAATGAGGTGTCTCACCGATCGAGCTGTTGAGGGAGGAATTTAATGTACACTGAACATCTGGGATAGCCTCATCCCATGTAGTACAACTTGGGTTAACGGTTACTCTGAGCACCTCCAGGACTTTGCGATTTGTACGTTCAGCAAGACCATTACTCGCAGGGTGGCGTGGAGCTACTGGCGCTTGATGAATGTTGAATCTGGAGCAAAGATCCTGCATTATGCCATTTATAAACTCAGACCCATTGTCTGACAGAAGGACACGTGGGCAAGTATGACGAAGAACAACATGCTCACGGAAAGCACTAGTGACCGTTTCCGCGGTTTTATCAGGGATGGGTACTAATTCACTGTACCGCGTCAAGTTATCTACCATTACAAGCAGGTGCTTATTTCCCTTCTCCGAGGTCGAGAAGTTCGTCAACAGGTCGACAGAAGTTCTCTCCCAGGGCTCCTTTGTAATGGGATACTTTAGAATGGGGTTAGGACCTGTAATGGTACCCTTGTGCTGTAGGCAAACAACACACTGGTGTACATGCTTGGCAATGTCCGATGCCATCTTAGGCCAGAAATATTTCATTCGTGCCTGTTTGATACTGTGGTCCTTCCCGGGGTGCGCTACACCTGGGACATTGTGGATCAACCTAAGAGTAGCTGGTATCATGGACTCTGGTATCACCAGTTGGTATACGGTTCTGCCGGGGTCCACCAGCTGTGCAACACGGCACAGTACTCCTTGGTTGACCACCAAATCCTTCAGTGGAACGGGAGACTTGACCTGTAAGTCAACGTCCTCCTTGGTCAGGAAACGAAGGACTGGAGACCACACAGGGTCCTGTCGTTGGGCTCTCTCGAGATCCTCAACAGAGAACGAATTGCCGACACTCACGAATGCTATATGTCTCGACAGGGCATCAGCTACAACATTTTGCTTACCTGGGACATAGCAAATTTCAGGGTTGTAGTCATTGAACGTGAGCGACCACCAAGCATGCTTTCCCGAGAGGTTCTTATTCGCAAAAAGGGCCAATAAGGGTAAATGATCTGTATAAATCTTGATAGGATAATGATAGATGATATCCCGAAAATGACTCAGAGCCCATACAATGGCTAAAGCTTCTAGCTCTGTCACTGAATAATTGACTTCCGCTTTAGTAAGAACACGGCTAACATAGGCAATAGGCTGTTGCTTCCCATTAGATTCCTGTGACAAGACTGCACCAATGCCAACTTTGCTGGCATCAGTCGTCAAGGATTGTCAGGAGGAGAGTGGTGGAGCACCTGGAACGGAACAGGAGTATAAATGCCAACCACCACGGATTCACGGAAGGCAAATCCTGTGTCACAAACCTTCTGGAGTTTTATGATAAAATAACAGAAGTAAGACAAGAGAGAGAGAGGTGGGTTGATTGCATCTTCTTGGACTGCAAGAAGGCCTTTGACACAGTTCCTCACAAGAGATTAGTGCAGAAGCTAGAGCATCAGGCGCATATAACAGGAAGGGCACTGCAATGGATCAGAGAATACCTGACAGGGAGGCAACAACGAGTCATGGTACGTAATGATGTATCACAGTGGGCACCTGTGACAAGCGGGGTCCCACAGGGGTCGGTCCTAGGACCAGTGCTATTTTTGGTATATGTGAACGACATGACGGAAGGGTTAGATTCAGAAGTGTCCCTGTTTGCAGATGATGTGAAGTTAATGAGGAGAATTAAATCTGATGAAGACCAGGCAGGACTTCAAAGAGACCTGGACAGACTGGACACCTGGTCCAGCAAATGGCTTCTCGAATTTAATCCTGCCAAATGCAAAGTCATGAAGATAGGGGAAGGGCACAGAAGACAACAGACAGAGTATAGGCTAGGTGGCCAAAGACTGCAAACCTCACTCAAGGAGAAAGATCTTGGGGTGAGTATAACACCGAGCATGTCTCCGGAAGCACACATCAATCAGATAACTGCTGCAGCATATGGGCGCC